>NC_041381.1:164424342-164427784 GCF_002162155.2 Triticum dicoccoides
ACCTCGTGGCCCCCCTGGTGGCCCTCCGAAGCCAACTCCAACTCCATATATTGGCTTTCAGGGAGAAAAAAATCAGAGAGAAGAAATCATTGCGTTTTACGATTGATACGACCATGAGTAATTTACATACGATGGTTGTTGCTGGTGATATGGCCATGTCTAATGCTAGTGTTCTGGACGTTCACAAAATACAGCTGCAAGTCAATTGTTTAAAGGAAGAAAAGTCCATGGATGTATATTACATGGACGGCGAAGGACTAAATCAAGGCAGGAAATATGCATGCAAAATTAACCATGCTCGTTTTGGCATGGAAAATCAACGTGTATCAATAATACTTGGAAAGAGATGGGATTTCCCTTAGTTTTTGAGAACCAAGGTATCAATCCAGTAGGAGGTCACGCGCAAGTCCCTCGTACCTGCACAAAACGATAGCTACTCGCAACCAACGCGATTAGGGGTTGTCAATCCCTTCACGGTCACTTACGAGAGTGAGATCTGATAGAGATAATATTTTGGTATTTTTGGTATAAAGATGCAAAGTAGAAAGTAAAGGCAAAGCAAGTAAATAAAGTGATGGAGATTAATATGATGAGAATAGACCCGAGGGCCATAAGTTTCACTAGTGGCTTCTCTCAAGAGTATAAGTATTCTACGGTGCGTGAACAAATTACTGTTGAGCAATTGACAGAATTGAGCATAGTTATGAAGTTATCTAGGTATGATCATGTATATAGGCATCACGTCCGAGACAAGTAGACCGAAAAGATTCTGCATCTACTACTATTACTCCACTCATCGACCGCTATCCAGCATGCATCTAGAGTATTAAGTTAAATACATAGTAACGCCTTAAGCAAGATGACATGATGTAGAGGAATAAATTCATGCAATATGATAAATACCCCATCTTGTTATCCTCGATGGCAACAATACAATACGTGCCTTGCAACTCTTTCTGTCACTGAGTAAGGACACGGCAAGATTGAACCCAAAGCCATGCATTTCTCCCATTGCAAGAACTACCAATCTAGTTGGCCAAACCAAACGGATAATTCGAAGAGACTTGCAAAGATAACTCAATCATACATAAAAGAATTCAGAGAAGATTCAAATATTATTCATAGATAAGCTGGATCATAAACCCACAATTCATCGGTCTCAACAAACACACCGCAAAAAGAAGATTACATCGAATAGATCTCCACGAGAGAGGGGGAGAACATTGTATTGAGATCCAAAAAGAGAGAAGAAGCCATCTAGCTACTAGCAATGGACCCAAAGGTCTGAAGTAAACTACTCACACTTCATCGGAGGGGCTATGGTGTTGATGTAGAAGCCCTCCGTGGTGGATGCCCCCTCCGGCGGAGCTCCGGAACAGGCCCCAAGATGTGATCTCATGCATACAGAAGGTTGCGGCGGTGGAATTAGGTTTTTGGCTCCGTCCCTGGTCTATTGGGCGTACGTAGGTATATATAGGAGGAAGGAGTACGTTGGTGGAGCGTCAAGGGGCCCACGAGGTAGGGGGGCGCGCCTAGGGGGGCACCCTCCACCCTCGTGACCGCCTCTAGCGCTTCTTGGAGTAGGGTCCAAGTCTCCTGGATCATGTTCGGTGAGAAGATCACGTTCCCGAAGGTTTCATTCCGTTTGGACTCCGTTTGATATTCTGTTTCTTCAAAATACTGAAAAAGGCAAAAAAACAGCAATTCTGGGCTGGGCCTCCGGTTAATAGGTTAGTCCCAAAAATAATATAGAAGTGGAAAATAAAGCCCATTATAGTCCAAAACAATAGATAAAGTATCATGGAGCAATCAAAAATTATAGATACGTTGGAGACGTATCAGCCCGCTGCGCCCAACGCCCGCTAACCGCCCCGCTAAGGCCCCCAGGGCCCTATGACAAAGGGGACCCACTCAGAGTGTTTTTAGAAAAAGAATATATATATATATATATATATATAATAATAATAATAATAAAATAATAATAATAAATTTAATTAATTAATTAATTAATTAATTAATTAAATTAAGTTAATTAATCCTACTTAATTAATCTAATTAACCTGTTAGTCTAACTAAGCAATAATTAGTTTAACCTAACCCTAATTAACTTAATAGTGTATGACAGGTGGGTCTCACTGGGCCCACACTTTAGTTTGATCCAGTCAACCTCTGTTGACTGCTGACGTCATGCTAACTTCAGCAATCACTGTTCTGGATAATGTTGCATTAAAATAATTAAATAAATCCTGAAAATGATTTAAATCTTTTAAAATTAATAGAAAATAAACCGTAGCTCAGATGAAAATACCTTCTACATGAAAGTTGCTCAGAATGACTATCCCTTGGTACCCACGTTGTTGCCAACATAACTGACAGGCTATCCTCTGCCATGCCTTGTTACCATGACCGTGCAATATGTCAACATCCTTCCAACCTTTGAACCACATGGTGGGCCCATGACCCACAGTTCCACAGGATCGAAACATGACTCTCCTGCACCCCCTGTTCCCGTTGTTCCTCGCGTGTGGCCTCGTATGTAATTCACGAGCCACCTTCCGAGGGATCATCAAATATGTTACCGGACGCAATACTTATTCCCGATTGCTTCGAGCCCCTTTCATGCCCTGCTTCAGGCATCAAACGGTTGCCTGCTCGCTCGAAACTTCCCGTGAAACCTCATTACTTTGCTCTCAATATTTCCTTAAGTTTCAATTCGAGAGTTACTTTCTGCCACCTTCCCCGATGTTATTGACCAGATAGTCAACCTTGTAGAGGTTCGTTCTCCCGGAATACCCCCCTTATTCTTTCGTAAGTACGATGGAACCCCCGAAGAAAGGATACCGACTTCATCTTGATGACTTGAAGCAAAAAAATGAAGACATCAATATAATGGATCAACCACTTCGAGAAGAGCAACCAAGACCGAAAAGATTTGTTAGAATTTCGTAACCAGACCTTTCCCCCGTTTTCCACCTCTTAAATCTCGGGACGAGATTTCTTGTAGTGGAGGAGAATTGTGGCGCCCGAATACTTAAGCTACAGTGAACCTATGCTAATGATGCCACATCATCTCTGTCTCTGTAGTTAATCTCGGGTTAATTCGAAACCGCTTCAAAATTCAAATTAAATTAATGTCAACAATAAAAGTTTTGAAAAGTTGAAACAAAAATGTTCGGTGGGTGCTGAATATTACAAGCGTACTTATAATAAAGCAAACACATTTTTATAAAATGCCTAAAAGATTTAAAATAAAATAAAACAGAAAAGAAAATAAATAAAAGAAAGAAAATACAAAAGGGAAAAACAAATGGAAATAAAAAAAAGAGAACCCCCCCCCACTGGTCTCCAGCCCAGCAGGCCATAGCCCTACTGGGCCAACCACCGGCCCAACCGGCCTCGCCCACTCTCCTTATCCCCCCACCCGGTGAGACCCCGACAACCC
>NC_041381.1:164428007-164433379 GCF_002162155.2 Triticum dicoccoides
CGATTGGATCGGGATCGAGGAGGAGGTAGCCGCCTCGCTGCCTCGCTGTTGGACGTCGCCACGCCGGAGCTCCCCCGCCGGCCTGCTTCCTCCTCTTCGCCGGCCTGCCTCCCCATCGTTGTCGTCCCCGTCAACCCCCACGAGCACCACTGCCCTGTTCCCTGCTTTCCCCCGTGAGCTCACCCTCTCCCTCCTCTCTGTCTTCCCACGCACACACGCACCGCGCCCGACGCGGCCCCTCTTGGCTGCGCCCGGGCCGTGCTCGGCCATCGCCGTTGGCGCATCGCCTCTTCCCTCCTCCACTCCCCGCGCCGACCAAGCCCCACCTTTCCTCGCACCGGGCCGCACCGCGACGGCCTCTGCTACCGCGCGCCGGTGCCCCGCGAGGCCACGACGTCGCCTAGAGACCCCCCCGGCTCCGCATCCTGACGCCGCCATCGGCCGTCGCCCACGGCGGCCGCCCACACATCGACGCCCCTGCATTCGGGAGGCGCCCTGCGTCCACCGCCCCGGGGCTCGACTAGTAGAAAAACACCTATTAGTCCTGGTTCGTAAGGGCCTTTAGTCCCGGTTCATGAACTGGGACTAATGGGTCGTTACTAATACCTCCCCCCTTTAGTCCCGGTTCTAACACGAACCGGGACAGTTGGTCCTCCACGTGGTCGGTGCGCCGAGCCCAGGCAGGGGGCCTTTGGTCCCGGTTGGTGGCACCAATCGGGACCAAAAGGCATCCACGCGTCAGCATTCCAGTGGCTGGGGTTTTTGTTTTTTTTAAAGGGGGAGGGGGTTGGGGTTAATTTAGGTGTTTCATATATTGTGTTAGCTAGCTAATTAATAGAGAGAAATGTCCTCTCTTATGTCCGTGCTTGGTCGATGCTACGTACTATATACATATAGCCCTCGACATGCTAGCTAGTAAGAAAATGAATGGAACCATCGAGTACATAAGTTCGTCATGCATACCGAGAGAAATGATCGATCGACCTCTCCTTCTCCAAGAGATTGGTCGAACAACAAGTTTTCGTATCATGTACGTCCGACGCTACTGGCTACATACATGTACAATATCTCTCAATTACAGTCCCCTAGCATTTGAAATCAACTTCCACATGGTATTATCCGGATTTATTGATGACGTGGTCAAGAAAGAATCCCGCCAATTCCTCTTGAATTGCTTTCATGCGATCTGGTTCTAGGAGTTCATTCCGCATCTGCCACGTCTAATTTGAAGAAGGGGGTTAATTAATACATATATATGAATGAAACTCAACAGAAATAATGGTGTAATAAAATGAAATTGTGAATATTATTAATTGCTTACACACTTCATATTGTCTTTGAGAGTAGCCCCGCTTGTTTTTCAAAGTCGCGGTGTGGATGAACTCGCACACGTAGTATCCACAGAAATTATTCCCTTGTTCCTGCCACAAGCACTTTACGAGAAATAGAGGTCAATCAAACTGATAATGAAGCACTATAAATGGCATTGATGAAAGTATAGCTATAGAATCGACGGGAGATGCGCACAACTAGCTAGCCAGTAGTACTTACTTTCGGGTATGTATATCGCAGCTCCTTCGGCAGTCCCGGAGCTTGTGCGGTGAACTGTTTCCAAACCCTGCAAGACAAAGAAAATAATTATTATTACTTGAGATATCAGGAAATGAACAAAAAGTTGCCGATATGGTGACTTACTTGCTGAGCATTTCAGTCATGTCCGCATAGGTGCCGGGATCATTCCGTCTCGAGTCTAAGACGGTTACTAGTCCACGCTCAAGCTTAATCTCCAGAAGAATATAGTGGTACCTGCGCACGCATGCATAACTCATCAATTACATTACTATAACCTCGCTCGAGTAATAAAACCGAATATGCAAACGATCAGTAACACTCACTTGCCGTTATAAGGAAAGAGTATGGTATCTTTGTTTTGATTTTTGATCAACGATTGTAGCAAGTTGTCCTCGGCCTCTTTGACGTCCTTTTCAACCAGAAATACATCTATGATATTTGTGTTAATGAACCCAATATCATAGATTTCATTTTTTTTTGCACTCGACGATCTTCAATCTGCATAATATATTGAGGATAATTAATTATAAATACATGCAATGAAAGAGCCGAGCTATATATAGAGACTTAATGATAGAAATAGTACTTACAAGCAGTAGCAAAAGACCGTTAATTTATCGAGGGCCTTTTGATTGAAGGACGCGAAGAACTCCTCAAATGGATAAACTTGGCCAACAGCCGCCTTGACCTTCAAATTCATCCATCGCGCCATAATGTGGCAATTTTGAGACTCCGTGATACCTTCCACGGGATAGCTGGCAGGAGCCGTCAAGACATGCTCCGGCTGAAGCAGCTCAGTGGAAGCCACGCTGCTTCTCCGCTGAGATGGCGGGGTAGCTTCGGGGGAAGCTTCGGCAGGTCGTTTGCTGCGATCTGCTGCTTCTCGTTCCTCTTCTCATTCCTCTAGCCCCATTACCCTTTCGTGCAGTGCCTGCAGTTGGTCCTGCTCCAGTTTCTTCCTCCTCTCGTGGGTTTTGTAACCTCCTGCGTTCGGAAAACCAACCTTCCACGGAATGGAGCCTGGCGTGCCTCGTGTCCGTCCAGGGTGCTCAGGATTCCCAAGGGCCATTGTGAGCTCGTCCTTCTCCCTGTTTGGAAGGAACGTCCCTCGCTGCGCTGCATTGATATAGTGTCGAAGGTTCTTGACTGGTATTTGTAGTTGATTGTCCGTCCACTGGCACTTCCCTGTTACAGGGGCCAAGGTTCCGCCAGCCCCGAAGAACCAAGTCCGGCAACGGTCTGGCCAGTACATTGTCTCTGGTTCAATCCCTTTTTCAAGCAGATCATGCTCAGCCTTGGACCACTTAGGCCGGGCTTTGAGGTAGCCACCTGACCCCGTGCGATAGTGAAGCTTCTTCTTCGCAGCATTTTGCTTGTTTGTCGCCGACATCTTCTTACTCTTTTCCGATGTCTTGTGGGCCACAAATGCGGGCCAGTGATCTTTGATCTTCTCATATTTGCTGATGAATTATGGTGTCTTTTTTTTCTCGACAAACTGGTTCAGCTCTTTCCTCCACCTCCTCATTAGGGTTGCCATCTTCTTAAGAGCACAAGACTTGATTAATTGCTCTTTAACTGGCTTCTCCGGATCCTCCTCTGGCGGTAGGGTGAAATTTGCCTTCAGCTCAGTCCAAAAATCTTCTTTCTGCATATCATTGACATAAGACACCTCAGGGTCTTCCTCCTTAGGCTTATACCATTGCTGGATGCTGATCGGGATCTTGTCCCTAACAATAACCCCGCACTGAGCAGAAAATGCCTTCCTTGTCCGGATGGGTTCAATCGATTCGCCGTCGGGCGCGATTTCTATGATCTCAAACTTTTCATCCGAGCTCAACTTTTTCTTCGGGCCTCATCTCCTTACCGAAGTTGTGCTCGATCCGGAGGGCTAGAAATTATAAGGAAGAAAGACGAGAGTAATTAATATGTGTACATATACCAAAATAATGGATGCATCAATTAACTAGTCAACACAGGCTTAACTAATATATATATACCTGGCCGGCCTCGGTTCGGTCACCGGAGCAGTCAGCACGGTCTCCTTATTGTACCTCCATTGTGTCACCGGAGCCATCATGAACATAGTCCTCTTCTTGTACCGGCATTAATGGGTCGAAGCCATCATGAACATAGCCCTCTTCTTCACCCAGTCCTTCCTGACCATCGGTCTCATTGAGAAATGATGCAACTTCGTCACTTCCTTGTGCGATTATGTCCCCCAACATCGCTTCTGTTTCTTCGTCTCGGGAGTGCTCCATAGTTTCTGCAAATATTTACAACATGTCAATTATTATTCAAACATGGTACAGATGGATATATATATATATATATATATATATATATATATATATATATATATATATATATATTAGTGGCAAACGTAGAACTAGCTAGCTAATCACAATAAGGAATCATGTTTGTGGCCTCGACGCTGCTACTCTAGGGTTTGGGGTCGCCTCGACACAACGCTTCAAGGGTTTGGGGTGGCCTCGACGACAACGCTTTTTTAACTTGATAAATTTGGGTGGCCTCGAGAGAGTTAATTTGTCGGGTAGGGGCGCGGCGGGAGGGGGTAGGAGTCCAACATCGTTTTCTCTCTAGGGTTTGGGTGTCCTCGAGAGTTTTGGTCGAGCGAGAGGGCCGAGAGGGGTCCTGCCGTTCTATAAGTTATCACGGTCGAGAGCGGGTATATATATCGACTTCCCCTCACGTCGAAGTTATCTCGAGGGGGTTATATCGACAACGATGCGACATACATATACATGGGAAAATAATGTTATCGGGGAGGGGGTATCGGTACCCCCCCCCTCGTGTTGAAGTTTCTTCTTTCTCCTCTATTCCTTTCTTTCTTCTTCTCCTCTTCTTTTTCTTCTTCTCCCTCGAGAAAGGAAAATAATTAAGGAAAAGGAAGAAAAGAGGAAGAAGGAAGAAGGAAGAAGAAGAAGAAAAAAAGAAGAAGAAAAAAAGAGGAGAAGAAGAAAGGAATAGAGGAGAAGAAGAAAAAATAGAAAAAAATTTCTATTTTTTCTTCTTCTCCTCTATTCGTTTCTTCTTCTCCTCTCCTTTTCTTCTTTTTTCTTCTTCTTATTTATTTCTCCTCTTCTTTTCCTCTACTCTTCTTCTTTCTTTCCTCTTCTTATTTTCTTCTTTCCTATCCTTCTTTTTCTAAAATTGTAACTTTTGCATATATAAAGCTTTTCTAAAATTGTAAATTTCTATATATGAACAAAAAACTTTCTATGAACAAAAAAAACATTTTTAACATATATATTTAGCAAATTCTAGCCACATACATCACATACACATATACATTATAGCCACATACACATATACATCACATATGAACAAAAAAATAAACTAATAAAAAGAAAAAAAACATATAGCAACATATGAACAAAAACATATAGCCACATACATACACATACATTATATATATATATGAAAAAAAATTAAACTAATAAAAAAATAGAGCCGGGCAGAGGGGGCATAGCGGCAGCGGTGGCGCCGGCGGGGCAGGGCAGGGCAGGGGTGCGGGAGCGAGGCAAGGCAGGGGCACGAGGCAGGTGCGCTCACAGGGGGTCGCGGGGCACGGCGGGCGGCGTCGGGGCACGGCGACGCCGGAGTCGGGGCAGATGGCGTCTAGGGCGGCGGTGACGGCAAAGTTGAGCAGCCTGCCGGCGTCAAAGGCGGCGACGACGGTGAGGTGGACTAGCCTGACGGCGTCGGAGGCGGTGGCGACGACGAGGTGGAGCAGCCTGACGGCTTGGCGGCGACGGCGACGAGGCAGAGCAGCGGGCGTC
>NC_041381.1:164433389-164434047 GCF_002162155.2 Triticum dicoccoides
CTAATAAAAAAACAGAGTCGGGCAGGGCATGGCGGCAGCGGTGGCGCCGGCGGGGCAGGGCAGGGCAGGGGCGCGGGAGCGAGGCAAGGCACGGGCGCGAGGCAGGTGCGCTCACAGGGGGTGGCGGGGCTCGGCCGGCGGCGTCAGGGCGCGGCGGCGCCGGCGTCGGGGCAGATGGCGTATACGGCGGCGGCGACAGCAAAGTTGAGCAGCCTGACGGTGTCAGAGGCGGCGACGACGGTGAGGTGGACCGGCCTGATGGCGTCGGAGGCGGCAGCGATGACGAGGTGGAGCAGCCTGACGGCTCGGCGGCGACGGCGACGAGGCAGAGCAGCGGGTGTCAGGCGGAGAAGGGATGGATTTTGGAGAAACTGCTAAGTGCTGCTTATATAGCAAGCGCATTGGTCCCGGTTGGTGGCACCAACCGGGACTAATACACCCTTTAGTCCCAGTTGGTGCCACCAACCGGGACCAAAGGCCTCTTTTCAGCAGCCCAAAGGGCGGGAAACGGTGGCCTTTGGTCCCGGTTGGTGGCACCAACCGGGACTAAAGGGTGGGCATTGGTACCGGCTGGTGGCACCAACCGGTACCAATGCCCCCCTTTAGTCCCGGTTGGAGCCACCAACCGGGACCAAAGGCCCCTGTGCTGCCCGCGTCG
>NC_041381.1:164434212-164442337 GCF_002162155.2 Triticum dicoccoides
TTGGTACCGGTTCGTGGCACCAATCGGTACCAATGCCCCCCCCTTTAGTCCCGGTTGGTGCCACCAACCGGGACCAAAGGCCCCCGTGCTGCCCACGTCGGGGCCAAAGTTTAGTCCCACCTTGCTAGTTGAGAGGGGCGCGCAGTGGTTTATAAGCCCCACTGCCGCACGCCTCTCGAGCTCCTCTCCACCGCAGGCTTTCGGGCCTACTTGCTAAACTTTGCCTGATGGGCCTGCTGGGCCTACTGCGGGCCTGAATCCTGGCCCATAGTAGGGTTTCAAGTCGTATTCAGGCCGTGGGGGCCTAGTAGGAGGCATTTTTTTGTTTTTTTGTTTTCTTTACTTATTGTTGCTATTTTTATTTTTTTTCCCCAGTTTTTTGTTTTGTTTTCTGCATTATTTATTTTCTTTTGTTTTTTTGCTTTATTTTTTAATTCTTTTTGCTTTTAGTTTTAGGAAAATTATAAACTTTCAGTTAGTGCCATTAGTTTTCAAATTTGAAAACACTTTTTTTGTTTTTTTCCTTTCTTGCTTTATTTATTTTATTTTGTTTCTACTTAGAACAAAATACTTATTGTTGCTATTTTTAATTATTACGAGGGCCGAACCATAAGACATTAAATCATTTCAAATGAACTCTGAAAAAGTTGAAAGTTGGCATGGTATCATAAATTGACCCACATAGCATGTGCATGTACAAAACAGACAATGGTATCATACTCGTCAGTTACAAAGTTGGCATGGTATCATCATAGTAGTTGCGGGAGAAAGTCTTCACTTTTTCTTCGCTTGTGTCATTTGCTTATTGCGCCGTAACCATGGATAATCTTCATCGTTTATCAGGATGCTGGGGTCAGCCTTGACTTTAAAGGGAGGAATTTCATGAAACTTTTCATAATGTTCAGACATGTCTGTTTTGTCCTCCACTCCCACGTTGTCCCTTTTTCCTGAAAGAACTATGTGGCGCTTTGGCTCATCGTATGATGTATTCGCTTCCTTATGTTTTCTCTTTCTTGGTCTGGTAGACATGTCCTTCACATAGATAACCTGTGCCACATCATTGGCTAGGACGAACGGTTCATCAGTGTACCCAAGATTTTTTAGATCCACTGTTGTCATTCCGTACTGTGGGTCTACCTGTACCCCGCCTCCTGACAGATTGACCCATTTGCACTTAAACAAAGGGACCTTAAAATCATGTCCGTAGTCAAGTTCCCATATGTCCACTATGTAACCATAATATGTGTCCTTTCCCCTCTCGGTTGTTGCATCAAAGCGGACACCGCTGTTTTGGTTGGTGCTCTTTTGATCTTGGTCAATCGTGTAAAATGTATTTCCATTTATCTCGTATCCTTTCCAAATCAATACAGTCAAAGATGGTCCCCTGGACAACAAGTACGGCTCATCACAAACAGTGTTGTCACCTCTAATACATGCTTCCAACCAACTGCTGAAAGTCCTGATGTGTTCACATGTAATCCAGTCGTCGCACTACTCTGGGTGTTTGGAGCGCAGACTGTTCTTGTGTTCATCGACATACGGGGTCACCAAGGTAGAGTTCTGTAGAACTGTGTAGCGTGCTTGAGACCAAGAATATCCGTCCCTGCATATTATTGAGTCACTTCCAAGCGTGCCTTTTCCAGTCAGTCTCCCCTCATACCGCGATTTAGGGAGACCTATCTTCTTAAGGCCAGGAATGAAGTCAACAGAAAACCCGATGACATCCTCTATTTGATGGCCCATGGAGATGCTTCCTTCTGGCCTACCGCGGTTACAGACATATTTCTTTAGGACTCCCATGAACCTCTCAAATGGGTACATATTGTGTAGAAATACGGGGCCCAGAATGACAATCTCGTCAACTAGATGAACTAGGACGTGCGTCATGATATTGAAGAAGGATGATGGGAACACCAGCTCCAAACTGACAAGACATTGCACCACATCACTTCCTTAGCCTTGGTATGATTTCTGGATCGATCACCTTCTGAGAGATTGCATTGAGGAATGCACATAGCTTCACAATGGTTAATCGGAAGTTTTCCGGTAGAAGCCCCCTCAATGCAACGGGAAGCAGTTGCGTCATAATCACGTGGCAGTCATGATACTTTAGGTTCTAAAACTTTTTCTCTACCATATTTATTATTCCTTTTATATTCGACGAGAAGCCAATCGGGACCTTCATAATAAGCAGGCATTCAAAGAAGATTTCCTTCTGTTCTTTGGTAAGAGCATAGCTGGCAGGACCTTCATACTGCTTTGGAGGCATGCCGTCTTTTTCATGCAAACGTTGCAGGTCCTCCCGTGCCTCAGATGTATCTTTCGTCTTCCCATACACGCCCAAGAAGCCTAGCAGGTTCACGCAAAGGTTCTTCGTCACGTGCATCACGTCGACTCGAAGAGCGGACCTCTAGGTCTTTCCAGTAGGGTAGGTCCCAAAATATAGATTTCTTCTTCCACATGGGTGCGTGTCCCCCAGCGTCACTCGGAACAGCTAGTCCGCCGGGAACCTTTCCAAAGATTACGTGTAAATCATTGACCATAGGAAGTACATGATCAACTTCGCATCAACTTCCCGTCTTTCCTACGGTCCTCACTGTGCCATCACATCAACTTGGCATGATCTCCGTTTCTGAACAGACGTTTCAACCGTGGTATTATAGGAGCATACCACATCACCTTCGCAGGAACCCTCTTCCTGGGGGGCTCGTCGTCAACATCACCAGGGTCATCTTGTCTGATCTTATACCGTAATGCACCGCATACCGGGCATGTGTTCAGATCCTTGTACGCACCGCGGTAGAGGATGCAGTCATTAGGGCATGCATGTATCTTCTGCACCTCCAATCCTAGAGGGCATACGACCTTCTTTGCTGTGTATGTACTGTCGGGAAATTCGTTATCCTTTTTAAGCTTCTTCTTCAATATTTTCAGTAGCTTCTCAAATCCTTTGTCAGGCACAACATTCTCTGCCTTCCACTGCAGCAATTCCAGTACGGTACCGAGCTTTGTGTTGCCATCTTCGCAATTGGGGTACAACCCTTTTTTGTGGTCCTCTAACATGCGATCGAACTTCAGCTTCTCCTTTTGACTTTCGCATTGCGTCCTTGCATCGACAATGACCTGGCGGAGATCATCATCATCGGGCACATCGTCTGGTTCCTCTTGATCTTCAGCAGCTTCGCTCGTTGCAGCATCATCGTGCACATCGTCTGGTTCCTCTTGATGTTCAGTAGCATCACCGTATTCAGGGGGCACATAGTTGTCATCGTACTCTTCTTCGTCGCCGTCTTCCATCATAACCCCTATTTCTCCATGCCTCGTCCAAACATTATAGTGTGGCATGAAACCCTTGTAAAGTAGGTGGGTGTGGAGGATTTTCCGGTCAGAGTAAGACTTCGTATTCCCACATATAGGGCATGGACAACACATAAAACCATTATGCTTGTTTGCCTCAGCCACTTCGAGAAAATCATGCACACCCTTAATGTACTCGGAGGTGTGTCTTGAACCGTACATCCATTGCCGGTTCATCTGCGTGCATTATATATAATTAAGTGTGTCAAAAATCATTACAGAACATCATGAATAGATAATTAAGTGACCAAATTAATAGAAGTT
This sequence comes from Triticum dicoccoides, assembly GCF_002162155.2. Classification (NCBI taxonomy): domain Eukaryota; kingdom Viridiplantae; phylum Streptophyta; class Magnoliopsida; order Poales; family Poaceae; genus Triticum; species Triticum dicoccoides. The sequence goes on from NC_041381.1 coordinate 164,437,834, forward strand.
CATCATCACATTAAAACCAAAGTACATACATAGTTCTCATCTAACAACATAAAGCTCTGCAGAGCATCTAAATTAATTAAACCATACACTGAAACTATGTAAAACATTTCAATGCGAAAACAAATGCGATCATAATCGCAACCAATGTAACAACTGATCCAACGGCATAATGATACCAAGCCCTCGTATGAATGGCATATTTTTTAATCTTTCTAATCTTCAAGCGCATTGCATCCATCTTGATCTTGCGATCATCGATGACATCCGCAACATTCAACTCCAATATCATCTTCTCCTCCTCAATTTTTCTAATTTTTTCCTTCAACAAATTGTTTTCTTCTTCAACTAAATTTAACCTCTCGACAATAGGGTCGGTTGGAATTTCCGGTTCAACAACCTCCTAGATAAATAAAATCTATGTCACGTTGGTCAGCATAATTGTCATAAACAATAAATGAACTAATAGTTATGAAAAGATAATATATACCACATTTGAATCATAGACATGACGAGGGCCGACGGGGGCGGATACCAAAACCATCGCACTATATAAGATGCAATAATAAAAGTAAGAAAATTATACAAGTATCTATATAAACATACAAGTAAGAATTTTTTTTCCTTTCAGAAAGAAGATAAGAACAAGAGGCTCACCACGGTGGTGCCGGCGACGAGATCGGCGCGGGCGATCGACGGCGGTGAAGACGGGGATGGGACGTGACGGACCGCTAAACCTAGACAAATATTGAGGAAAATGGAGCTTGGAGAGGAGAAAGCTTAAGTAGTGTGGCTCGGGCATTCCATCGAACACCTCGTGTGCATAGGAGGTGAGCTAGAGCACCACAAAGCTCTCCCCTCGCCGGCCACGAAAAACAAAGCACTGGGAGTGCTCTGCTCACGGGCGAGGGGTATATAAAGGCAACTAATTGGTCCCGGTTGGTGGCTTGAACCGGGACTAAAGGGCAGCCTTTGGTCCCGGTTCATGCCACCAACCGGGACCAATGGTGGTGGGCCAGGAGCGAGGCCCATTGGTCCCGGTTCGTCCCACCAACCGGGACCAAAAGGTCCAAACGAACCGGGACCAATGGCCCACGTGGCCCGGCCGGCCCCCGGGGCTCACGAACCGGGTCCAATGCCCCCATTGGTCTCGGTTCTGGATTGAACCGGGACTAATGGGCTGGCCGGGCCTGGACCATTGCCCCCTTTTCTACTAGCCACTCCGGTGCCACCCCTCGCCTCGCCCGCCCATTGCCGTGCTCCGGCACCCAGATCCCCTCCCCCCTGCTTCGATCTGTCGCCGTTGAGGCCGTCCCCGCGCTCGGCCGCCATGGCCGGAGCTCGCTCCGCGTGTGCTCGCCCGCTGCCCTGATCCCGCCGTGCCCGCCTGCGCCCATGGCCGTGTCGCGCCTGACCTTGGCCTCATGTGGCCACGCACTGGCCGCGCCCCACCCTTCACCGCTGGCCCCAGGCCACCGGCCCCCTACACCGGCGCCCATCTGCGCCTGCTCGGCCCTCCTCTGGGACGGGCGCCCGCTGCGCCCAATGCCCACTAACCACCCCGCTAAGGCCCCCAGGGCCCTATGACAAAGGGGACCCACTCAGAACGTTTTTAGAAAAAGAAAAAAATATATAATAATAATAATAATAACTAATAATAATAAATTTAATTAATTAATTAACTAAATTAATTAATTAATTTAATTAATCCTACTTAATTAATCTAATTAACATGTTAGTCCAACTAAGCAATAATTAGTTTAACCTAACCCTAATTAACTTAACAGTGTATGACAGGTGGGTCCCACTGGGCCCACACCTCAGTTTGACCCAGTCAACCTCTGTTGACTGCTGATGTCATGCTGACTTCAGCAATCACTGTTCTGGATAATGTTGCATTAAAATAATTAAATAAATCCTGAAAATGATTTAAATAAATTAATAGAAAATAAACCGTAGCTCAGATGAAAATACCTTCTACATGAAAGTTGCTCAGAACGACGAGACGAATCCGGATACGCAACCTGTTCATCCGCCACACATCCCTAGCATAGCGAACATGCAACTTTCCCCCTCCGATTCACACGTCCGAAAACGCGAAACACCGGGGATACTTTCCCGGATGTTTTCCCCCTTCGTCGGTATCACCTACTACCGCGATTGGGCACACCTAGCATCATTACTTGTCATGTCATGCATCGATATGCATCTATTTGCATGGTATTCATTGTTTCTTCCCCCTCTTCTCTCTGGTAGACTACGAGACCGACGCTGCTGCTGCCCAGTTCGACTACGGAGTTGACGAACCCTCCTTCTTGCCAGAGCAACCAGGCAAGCCCCCCCCCCTTGATCACCAGATATCGCCTATTCTTCTCTATACTGCTTGCATTAGAGTAGTGTAGCATGTTACTGTTCGGTTACTCCTATTCTGTTGCATAGCCTGTCATTGTTGCTACAGTCATTGATACCATACCCGCAATCCTAAATGCTTAGTATAGGATGCTAGTTTATCATCATTGGCCCTACATTCTTGTCAGTCTGCCTTGCTATACTATTGGGCCGTGATCACTCGGGAGGTGATCACGGGTATATACTATACATATATACATACTACAGATGGTGACTAAAGTCGGGTCTGCTCGAGGAGTAATCGTGAGTGATTCATGGATTGGGGGCTGAAAGGACCTTTGTCCCGACGGCCCTCTGTGTGGATCTTTGTGGCGGAGCGACAGGGCAGGTTGAGACCACCTAGGCGAGAGGTGGGCCTGGCCCTGGCTGACGTTTGCGGTTGCTTCATAATAACACGCTTAACGAGATCTTGGTATTTGATCTGAGTCTGGCCACTGGCCTATATGCACTAACCAACTACGCGGGAAAGATATGGGCACTCGACGTCGTGGTATCAGCCGAAGCCATCTAGATGTCAGCGACTGAGCGGCGCGCGCCAGATTGGAACGTAAGCCTGCTCTTGTATTAAGGGGGCTAGTTCTGCTTTCGGCCGCCCACGCAACATGCAGGTGTGCACTGGGCGATGGGCCCAGACCCCTGCGCCATAGGAGTTAGACCGGCATGCTGACCTCTCTGTTAGGCCTAGGTAGGGCTGCGACGTGTTGATCTTCCGAGGCCGGGCATGACCCAGAAAAGTGTGTCCGGCCAAATGGGATCGAGCGTGTTGGGTTATGTGGTGCACCCCTGCAGGGAAGTTGATCTATTCGAATAGCCGTGTCCCTCGGTAAAAGGACGACCCGGAGTTGTACCTTGACCTTATGACAACTAGAACCGGATACTTAATAAAACACACCCAGACAAGTTCCATAGACAACCCGGTGATCGCTTTTCCACAGGGCGACGAGGGGAGGATCGCCGGGTAGGATTATGCTATGCGATGCTACTTGGAGGACTTCACTCTACTCTCTTCTACATGCTACAAGACGGAGGCTGCCAGAAGCGCAGTCTTCGATAAGACTAGCTACCCCCCCCTTATTCTAGCATTCTGCAGTTCAGTCCATCGATATTGCCTCTTTACACATATACCCATGCATATGTAGTGTAGCTCCTTACTTGCGAGTACTTTGGATGAGTACTCGCGGTTGCTTTTCTCCCCCTTTTTCCCCCTTCCCTTCTACCTGGTTGTCGCAACCAGATGTCGGAGCCCAGGAGCCAGACGCCACCGTCGACGATGACACCTGCTACACTGGAGGTGCCTACTACTACGTGCTTCCCGCTGACGACGACCAGGAGTAGTTAGGAGGATCACAGGCAGGAGGCCTGTGCCTCTTTCGATTGTATCCCAGTTTGTGCTAGCCATCTTATGGCAACTTGTTTAACTTATGTCTGTACTCAGATATTGTTGCTTCCGCTGACTCGTCTATGATCGAGCACTTGTATTCGAGCCCTCGAGGCCCCTGGCTTGTATTATGATGCTTGTATGACTTATTTATGTTTTTAGAGTTGTGTTGTGATCTCTTCCCGTGAGTCCCTGATCTTGATCATACACATTTGCGTGCATGATTAGTGTACGATTGAATCGGGGGCGTCACAGAGGGGGAGTGACGACCGGATCTCCAATCGCCTGAGGCAGCCGAATGGGGAGAGCGGGAGCGGCCCCTGCCCTCCCGGCGGGTGGGCGAGCGGCGACCTTCCCGGAGTTCCCGAAGCTCGCGCCTGAGCTCGTCTTCACGCCGGAGAGCGTCCGGGGATGGCCTCGAGGAATCGTGTCGATCCTCCGCCTGTCGCTTGGAATGGGCCACCCCGTCATCCCACTCCCGGGGCATGGCTAGCCGCGGCAGGGGAGGGGGGACTCGGGTGGCGGAGGAGGGTCGGACGGGAGGGACGAAGGGAGGCCGGAGCGGCACCGGGCGGGAGAGGAGGTAGCGACAGGAGGGGGCGGGACGGAGTGCGAGTTCGCATGCGAGGTGGCGGCTGGGGAGGGAATGGGGGGGCGAGGGAAGCCACAGGAGGGCCATATCGACTGGACCGGCTCCCTGGGCCTAGGGCACCCGAGAGG
>NC_041381.1:164443155-164456907 GCF_002162155.2 Triticum dicoccoides
AAGGGGAGGGCGACGACGGCCGCACCGGGACGGGGCACGCGCCGGCCAGCCCGGGAAGGGCGAGGGCAGAGGCGGCGGTCGGCGGCAGGGGTGCGGCGGCGCGGTCGCCCGAGTCGCCAGAGCCCAGGGACGCAATCCCGCTCTCAGGCTCGCTTAATTATGCGAGAGGGGTGGAGGTCTCTTTATTGGCTTGGTTCCTACTCCCTCCGTTGCTAAATACTAGCAAAAGAGCCCGTGCGTTGCAACGGAGAGAAAACGTAACACACGCTCTTAACCCAACAACCATCACTCAAGACCACAATAGGTCCATCTTCTTTATTTTTGCGAGGCATCATATTTGTGTTGCCGCTTATCCTCCTTCTCACCCTCGCCGGTGATGGCCTCGGTGTTCATACAAAACAAGAAAACATGTTTGAATATGGTTAATCCTAAGGTGTCTGTCTCTCCCTCTCTCTCTCTCTCGCTATCTCTCACTCCCGCGATGAGAAATTTACTGTTTTCCCCTGTGACATTTTTCAGAGGTATGCATGTGTAGTTAGTGATGTTTTCTTTTCCCTATATGCTTATAGTGGGGTGTTTATTTGCAATCCGGATCGCCGCCGGTATGAAAAAAAATGGATCTTGCGCTATAAATTATAAGTTTGCTTCCAAAACAATATTTTAAAAATGTTTAAAGGTAAAATCAACAACATATTTAGATTCCACACATTTTCTAATAAAATTTCATATATAACATGTTAAAATCGAAGTTACGGTTTAAAAGATACGGATAATTTAGAAAATCATTTGTTTGACTTAAATATATTTCAAAATAATATTTAAATTACTTAACATGTAAAAATAATCTCATATTCATATTCTACATATTTTTCTAATCAAATTTCATATATAACATGTTCAAATCGGAGTTACGGTTTAAAAGATATGGATGATTTAAAAAGCATTTGTTTGAGTTAGATATGTTCCGCGGATGAATTGCCTAAAATATCAGGGGGGGTTTTGAAAAATGTAAAATAACGGTTCGGGTGTGACTTAAATTCGGACAGCGGGTTGATTTTATCAAAACAAAAGGACTTTTCTGAAAAATGGCATGACGGACGACCGAAACCCAATTTACTTTATTATTAGGTAAAGATAACTCATTTTAGAGATTCCAATGCGGAATACATATCGAGTAAAATAAGTGAATCTACATTGTAAAATATGTCCATATATATTCATATGTAGTTCGTATTGGAATCTTTAAAAATACTTATATTTAGATGCGGAGGGAGTAGATGTAACTTCCTTGTGAGGAATTGGATTGCCTTTTTACAGGAGGATTTCTTTTTTCTTGCGAGATTATACAGGAGGATTTCGATTTGCTGTTGATATAGGAACGTGCATGTTGTATGGAATTTTTTTTATGGAATCGGATTGCCTTTTTTCAGGAGGGCTATTGATACAGGGACGTACATGTTATAGAAAAAAATGTGTTATACTTTAACGTAATGGATTGATGAAGAAAAACGAATGCTTGGAGCTTCTACGTGCTTGGTCGTATGTGTTTACTTCAAATACCGTTGGGAAAAAAAGAAGAAGAAAATTGCATGTTTATAGATTTGCTGTTGGTAGCTCGTGTGTGCCTTTAGGGAATCTACGGCTACCTCGTCTGCGTTTTTTGGTCAAGCGTGTGGGCTTCTGCTTTTTCTTTTTGAAAAACTCTTGGCAGGCGTGAGAGGGCTCCTGCTATTGGGCTTTTGCTGGCTGGCATGTTGGGCTTTCGCCTGACCTAGAATCTCCGTTTAGAATGCCGGACTATTTGTCTCAAAAAAAAAAAAGAATGCCGGACTATTTGTAACGTGACGTGTTATATTGCCTGTACATGAATATAAAATTTTTATGTAACGTTACATCTTTTAAATCTCAACCGTCAATGTCTAAAATTAACGATTGTGATAATATAATATATGTGGATCAATATGGTGGCTTATTTCACTTCTGTCTTAATTATATAATAGATAGATAGATTTCTTTCTGTTTTCTATTCTCTGCATTTGTTTGAAATTTGGTTTGTTAACCAAAAAAAACAAATGACTTTATAAAATCCTGGAACTTTTTGTGGGCACTAACTGAATTATTTCTGAGGCCCTCAACCAATTCTAGAATTATTGGAGCACTTAAAATTATCTATAGGATTTAATTGCACCGATTCAAATACAATATGGTTTAATTCAAAAATCTAGATTGTCCTAGATATATGTGAGTAATTTTTGGCAGAGGTTTTAACCTTAGTAAAAAATGATGAACTTTTCTGCAGGGCATTTTGGGTTCATTGAAAAGATTTATATTCGATCCTAGTTGAATTTCATCGGGTGCTAGGGTTTGAGCATCCCATTTCAAATTCATTTAAACTTAGACATGATGCATGGATGCAAATTCCACTATTTACAAGCATTATTCTAGGGTTGTGACAGTATCTTGATATTAAAAAAAACATCCGTCATCTTGGCCGTCAGTTTTGTCCGGCTGCAGTGAATCGAAGGGAGATCAGCAAGAGAAGGACTCTGCGAGGAAAGAGGCTGAGGGCCGCCGTGTAGCATAGGAGATGCACACGGGATGACTCAAACTATGAACAGGCAATACCAATTAGTTTTTTTAAGAAAAATGTTCTATATACTCGAGGATAGTCCAATGCTGGAGTTTTTTTAATTATTTTCTTCATTAAATTATTTGATCAACCTGTAGATCTGAGCATGAATTCCATTAAAATGTTAATTTTTAAAGAAGTTGTGTGGACTTCAATGTGTGCCTTGCCCTCATTGGTATTCGATACTTGGATAGTCGCAACCAAGTATTTTGCCTCAATATAGATAGTCATACAAGCAATTAATCAGTATTTGTTGCACTGTCTCTACGAATAATGAATAAGTTGGTTCGCAAGTGTTAAACACCAGCAACATACAGATACTTGCAGGCTATATATCAAGCTCCAAAAGGTCTTTTTCTTTTTATCCACAAGCTCCCAAAGGTCTAAATACATGCTGTTTGAATTCTTTTGTGTAAAATCATGAATTGACAAGTCTCACAGGGTCATTACTAAACAACAAACTGAGACACTAAAGGACCAGAAATTAATCAATCCTCAAAAAACTTGCACTACGTTTTAATTAGTTCTAATTTCATTCGGTTCTTCCTCATGTTCTCCAAAACTAACTTCTTACGCGTACCTAAATCCGTGTCCGAGTTTCGTACTGTAAATCCGTAATGCTAGTCTATATGGATAGCACCGTGACTAAAGAAACTGATCTATATTAAGTTTGACTTGAAGCACCATCCATTCACTGAACTGTGTAATCCCCTCTAAATGGAGAGGCACTTGACGGCACCATTTGCAACTCAGCTATCGTTGAAAACCTCTTCTGAATCACCAGATCAAACCATATATATTTTTTGCATGAGATAGCGATTTTGTTACCACCAGGCTCTGCATCATCGAGCAGGATAATGGAGGCGGCCCAATCGGCACACGAAACTGCTTGCAATACACTACAATTTCCTATGGTTGGGTCTCCACTAGACCACTACAGCTTGGACTTGAGACAAAAAGGCAACGGAAGCATGCTAAGTGCAGCACCATCACGCTAGTGACTCCACCATGGCAGCCAATTGCCATTTTCAGAATGTGCTATTTTGGCACAAAAAAAATGTTTGTTAACAGGAGAAGATCAGTGCATGCGCAGCCGCACCACTATCGCGATGACTTGTCGTACCGGGAACCAATATTCACCACTTTAACCGTCTATAAGAGCAACCCAAGGGACCATGAACTATGCAGGCAGTCCAAGTCTCAAAGACAGTGTAGCTATTAAGTGAGACTGTAAGTGTTGAGACATGGAGTACTCTCACCGCAGCAGGTTGCTCCTGGTGTGCTCAGTTCTTGTGTTGTGCCTCGTAACCCAAGGCGCAAGGTGCGACGAGTTAACCAGCGATTTCTACGACTGGTCATGCCCCGGAGTGTACGACGTCGTCCAGCAGCAAGTGTTTGCTGCCATGAGGGAAGAACCGAGGATGGGAGCCTCCCTGCTCAGGCTCCATTTCCATGACTGCTTTGTCAATGTACCTCAACTTTCTTCTAAACTTTTCTACTATATGAATGTTATGTTGCTTTACATCTACTGTTGTGTTGCAGTTACTGAGAAAAATGTTGCGGTGTATGCAGGGGTGTGATGGTTCAATCTTGCTGGATGGTGCCGACGGCGAAAAATTTGCACTACCCAACCAGAACTCTGTCAGAGGGTATGAGGTCATCGACGCAATCAAGGCCGACCTCGAGAACATGTGCCCCGGGGTGGTGTCCTGTGCTGACATTGTTGCCCTTGCAGCTGGCTATGGAGTACTCTTCGTGAGCACCTTACAGCTCTTATACTCCATTTTGTCAGCTACATTCAGCTTGTCAAACAAAGTATTGAGTAGCTATGTACTCATTCTTTTCAGAGTGGAGGGCCTTACTATGATGTTCTTCTGGGGAGGAGGGACGGTCTGAAGGCGAATCTGTCAGGAGCTGACAACGGTCTGCCCTCGCCGTTCGAACCGATCAGCTCCATCGTACAGAAGTTTACCGATGTCGGCCTCGACACAAAAGACGTCGTGGTCCTGTCAGGTAACAGCTGTCACAAAGCTAACAAACTCCACAAAAAATCACAACTAGCAACTAGAATTAAACTCTGTGCTACATCCCTGAACATGAAATTGTGATAGTGTAGCCATGCTTAACTCACAGAAGAAGCAACTAGTTCTGAAACTTCATTCCTCACATGCAAACTGTCACAAATTTTCTCAGGCCAATTATCATACAGTTGACCTGATCTTATGGAATGGCGTGCAGAACAAATAACTCTATTTTGTCAAGAAAACATGACCTAAATTCTGAACGTCACAAATTCAAAAAATAATAATTCTGAACGTGAAACCCGACAGGTGCCCACACGATCGGGCGAGCCCGGTGCGTGCTGTTCAGCGACCGGCTGACGTCGACCAAGAGCTCGGCCGACCCGACGCTGGACGCCACCATGGCCGCCAACCTGCAGAAGCTCTGCACTGGCGGCGACGGGAACCAGACCGCCGCGTTGGACGTGAGCTCCGCGGACGTGTTCGACAAGCAGTACTACCACAACCTGCTGAGCAAGAAGGGCCTCCTGACGTCCGACCAGGGCCTCTTCTCCGCCGACGAGGACGTCGTTGCAAGCACCACCAAGGCGCTGGTGCAGACGTACAGCGACGACGGCGAGCAGTTCTTCTCGGACTTCGGCGCGTCCATGGTGAAGATGGGGAGCATACCGTTGCCAGCGGGATCCGCCGGCGAGATCCGCTGCAACTGCAGGGTTCCCAATAAAAAATGAGCAACGGCGAGCAGAGCTCATCATCTGCTAGGTGAAAGATGAAAGGGTAGCTAGGAAGAACTAGCCGACTGGTTAATAAAGCAGGAGTGAGGATTCAATCCCAGGCGCCTGTGCACTGGTGCTAGCCAGTAGAACACACTGGGTGTTTACTTCATCAGCTGCTACATGATCTAGGAATTAAATATAGTCAATGAAATGTGTTGTTGTGTGTAATATTAATATGTTAAATGCTCGAAAAAAGAGGATCAAATACTCCTTCGCATTTCATAATGGTCTCATTATGATCGTGGTTTGAGTGCGAGCTGATGAACAATGAATGGACTGATGGCCACGTTGATTGATTTGACTCATTCAATTTCGTCACATCATGCGGTTGATCTTAACTGTCTCTACAGTTTGACTCGTCTTGCATGCTGCCGATCATGGCCATGTGGACAAGAAAATTATTAACCAGCAACAACCAATTGAAGATAGGCTTAAGGGTATGTACACTTAGCAGTCATTTCCGTACCACATCAGACAAAAAGCTGAGCTGGATTAGAGATAACACGAAAGGAGTGTGTAAGCCTGGCGCCTAGCGCCTACCGATATATTTTTTTACCCAAAACCGTAGAACAATTGTTCTATGGTATATTTTTATTAAAATAAATGCTTGCCTGAGTGGGGATTCGAACTCTAGCCGCCTACTGGCACCACAACGCGGTTGACCAATTGAGCTAAAATCACTTGTTACCCATTTGACGCAACTGAACATTTTATCCTTCTTTACTACCGCATTGGGAAAAGGCATTATATCTTTTGATTTTTTTTCACTAGTGCGTCATGTTACTAACTATAGTGGGAGAGGCATACATGTTTCTAAATCATATTTCAAGAAATCTAACCACCAGTTGACTGGTGGTTAGCGTCAGGCACGGACGATTCTGTTCGATCGAGCGATTTTCTTTTTCTCCCGCGTCGCGTTCCATCGAGCGATTTTCTTTTCCTCCCGCATCGTTGAACCATTTTTTTATGCACCGCTCGTACGAGTTCCCTCCACCGTCGGTCCCTCCGATTTTCCTTTCCTCCTACATCGCCGAACCATAATCTGCAACAAATCCGCACGACCTGCGTGGTGCGTAACTAACTCGCCTTAATCTCTCTGACTCCCGATTCTCAGATGCGTAATTGACTCGCGTTAATCTCTCTGATTCCCGATTTTTAGGTGGTGAGTAATTAACTCGCGTTAATCTTTCTCGTCAAAAAATAGTGTGCCAACAGGATTCGATCCTTGTAACTTTTACAAGGTAACCCACTAGCCAACCACCTCACCTACGTTCCTCTTTTGTAAAAATGAAAGCAAATAGGCTTTTTAACCTATCTCCTTTTCTATGTTTGCACAAAAGTGAATGCAATATCCGATCTTTTCCGCACTTAAGTAGATTATTTTACCAAGTCGTCTTGAGTTGATGATACCATGGTAATTTTGGTGGGGGAGGTTGATGAAATATACCGTTGGTAATTTCTATGTGTGTATAGCATGGTAACTCACACATCACATACCTGATAACTTATGTACTCGGTACTGATTACTTTGGCGATTGGGAGGGAGGCGTTGATGAAATATCCCGGGTCATTTTTGTGTGAATATCATGATAACTCACACATCACATACCTGATAAACTTATGTACCTCGATCCTGGTAACTTTGAGGGAAGTGGTGTCGATGAAATATCCCCAGTTACTCTGATGTGAACAACATGGTAACTCAGACATCAGAGACCCGATAACTTATGCACTCCAGTCCTGGTAACTTTGGCGAGAAGGGGTGCTGAAATATACCCCCAATAATTTACGCATCGCAAACATGATAACTTTTTCCTCCGCCGGAGGAAGGGGTTTTCATGAAATATACTCTCGATAACTCCTGTGTAAATATGATGATAGTTTACGCATCACTGTCCTGATAACTTTTATGCAAATAACATGATAACTCATACATCGTAGACATGATAAATTATGTACCCAGTCCTGGTAACTTTGTCGGTGGGGGCAGGGGTGGGGGGAGTCGTTGAAACATACCACGGTAACTTCCATGCAAATAACATGATAAATCACACATCGTAGACATGATAAATTATGTACCCAGTCCTGGTAACTTTGTCGGTGGGGGTAGGGGTGGAAGGAGTTGTTGAACCATACCACGATAACTCTTATGCAAATAACATGATAACTCACACATCGTAGACTTGATAACTTATGTACCCGAACCTGGTAATATGGCGACTGTGGCGGGGGGGAGGGGGGGTGATGCCCCTCTAATTTCTGTGTAAATAACATGGTAATAGAATCATACAAAATTGATAACTCCCATACAAACGCCACTGTAACTTTTGACCTGGAACTTTTTTGTTGAAAAACACACACCCGATAATTTTTGTGTAAATAACATGATGATATATCATCGCAGACTTGAAACTAATATTTTACGTTTAATACCATGGTGTCTTTCATCCAAGGGAAAAAAGTTTTTGAAACATTTCACCTGTAATTTCTATGTTAAATTACCATACTTTCCCATGCTTTTAACCTTCTCGTACTGTAGTTACCAGCTTTATCATGGTATAGTTATCATGTTACTCAGATCATAGTTATCACGCTGGTCATTGCCAAAGTTACCAAGCCAAACTTTATTTTTTCTTTTGATATGGCAGAAATAAGAAAGGTTCAAATAACATTGTCATTCTATAATAGACAACAACAAAAGGTGGCTTAGTTGGTTATTAGGCTCGATAGGTATTACATAGACCTGGGTTCGAATCCTCTTTCAAGCACTTTTATTTTCTTTTCATATTATGCAGTGAAAAACCAGAAAAAACCACTAGCAATTTACCATGGTTTTTGAGAGAAGGAAAAAAAATCAGTGGAAGCGGGAGGAACGACGCAGCGGGACGAGCGGAAGGATCGATCGAAGGTCGTGCGGATCTGTTGCTAACCACCAGTCGACTGGTGGTTAGCACAGTCCAAAAGTAAAATAATGTACAAGGAGATACAGAGACCTCTGCGGCGCGCTGGAGGCGGGGCGCGCCGGCGCGGGCTTGGGAGCGACGGCGGTTTCCCCTGGTGTGCGTGTGAGTCCGCTCGGGGCGCGCGGCGGCGGCCCTCGGCAAGCGGTGGCGGGCGCTGGGTTCTCGGCGGGGCTCCGGCCTGTGCAGGCGGCGGTGGTCCCTGTGCGCGGTCGGCGGCTCCGTCTCTGACCCGGACGACGTGGGGATGGCGGCGGCCCGGCGTGGCCGGCTATCTGGATTTGGTGGTGCCGGCAGATCGCTAATCTGCCGGTGCTCCAGGGTTCTGCTTGGTGGTGCTGATGGTGACGGTGGCCCGTGCACGAGACATTAGTAGAAAAGGGGGCAATGGTCCAGGCCGGGTCAGCCCATTAGTCCCGGTTCAATCCAGAACCGGGACCAATGGGGGCATTGGACCTGGTTCATGAGCCCCGGGGGCCGGCCAGGCCACGTGGGCCATTGGTCTCGGTTCGTCTGGACCTTTTGGTCCTGGTTGGTGGGACGAACCGGGACCAATGTGCCTTGCTCCTGGCCCACCACCATTGGACCCGGTTGGTCGCCTGAACCGGGACCAAAGGCTTCCCTTTAGTCCCGGTTCAAGCCACGAAGCGGGACCAATTAGTTGCCTATATATACCCCGCGAGCAGAGCACTCCCAGTGCTCTGTTTTTCGTGGCCGGCGAGGGGAGAGCTTTGTGGTGCTCTAGCTCACCTCCTATGCACACGAGGTGTTCAATGGAATGCCCGAGCCGCACTACTTAAGCTTTCTCCTCTCCAAGCTCCATTTTCCTCAATATTTGTCTAGGTTTAGCGGTCCGTCACGTCCCGTCCCCGTCTTCACCGCCGCCGATCGTCCGCGCCGATCTCGTCGCCGGCACCATCGTGGTGAGCCTCTTACTTGTATATTTATATAGATACTTGTATAATTTTCTTACTTTTATTATTGCATCTTATATAGTGCGATGGTTTTGGTATCCGCCCCCATCGGCCCTCGTCCTGTCTATGATTCGGATGTGGTATATATTATCTTTTCATAACTATTGGTTCATTTCTTGTTTATGACAATTATGCCGACCAATGTGACATAGATTTTATTTATCTAGGAGGTTGTTGAACCAGAAATTCCAACCGACCCTATTGTCGAGAGGTTAAATTTAGTTGAAGAAGAAAACAATTTGTTGAAGGAAAAAATTAGAAAAATTGAGGAGGAGAAGATGATATTGGAGTTGCATGTTGCGGATGTCGTCGATGATTAGAAAGATTAGAAAGATTAGAAAATATGCCATTCATACCGAGGCTTGGTATCATTATGCCGTTGGATCAGTTGTTACATTGGTTGCGATTATGATCGCATTTGTTTTCGCATTGAAATGTTTTACATAGTTTCAGTGTATGGTTTAATTAATTTAGATGCTCTGCAGAGCTTTATGTTGTTAGATGAGAACTATGTATGTACTTTGGTTTTAGTGTGATGATGAACTTCTATTAATTTGGTTTTAGTGTTCTGTAATGATTTTTGACACACTTAATTATATATAATGCACGCAGATGAACCGGCAATGGATGTACGGTTCAAGACACACCTCCGAGTACATTAAGGGCGTGCATGATTTTCTCGAAGTGGCTGAGACAAACAAGCAGAATGGTTTTATGTGTTGTCCATGCCCTATATGTGGGAATACGAAGTCTTACTCTGACCGGAAAATCCTCCACACCCACCTGCTTTACAAGGGTTTCATGCCACACTATAATGTTTGGACGAGGCACAGAGAAATAGGGGTTATGATGGAAGACGACGAAGAAGAAGAGTACGATGACAACTATGTGCCCCCTGAATACTGTGATGCTACTGAACATCAAGAGGAACCAGACGATGTGCACGATGATGCTGCAACGGGCGAAGCTGCTGAAGATCAAGAGGAACCAGACGATGTGCCCGATGATGATGATCTCCGCTGGGTCATTGTCGATGCAAGGACGCAATGAGAAAGTCAAAAGGAGAAGCTGAAGTTCGATCGCATGTTAGAGGACCACAAAAAAGGGTTGTACCCCAATTGCGAAGATGGCAACACAAAGCTCGGTACCATACTAGAATTGTTGCAGTGGAAGGCAGAGAATGCTGTGTCTGACAAAGGATTTGAGAAGCTACTGAAAATATTGAAGAAGAAGCTTCCAAAGGATAAAGAATTGCCCGACAGTACATACGCAGCAAAGAAGGTCGTATGCCCTCTAGGATTGGAGGTGCAGAAGATACATGCATGCCCTAATGACTGCATCCTCTACCGCGGTGCGTACAAGGATCTGAACGCATGCCCGGTATGCGGTGCATTACGGTATAAGATCAGACGAGATGACCCTGGTGATGTTGACGGCGAGCCCCCCCAGGAAGAGGGTTCCTGCGAAGGTGATGTGGTATGCTCCTATACTACCACGGTTGAAACGTCTGTTCAGAAACGGAGAGCATGCCAAGTTGATGCAATGGCACAGTGAGGACCGTAAGAAAGACGGGAAGTTGAGAGCACCCGCTGACGGGTCGCAGTGGAGAAAAATTGAGAGAAAGTACTGGGATGAGTTTGCAAGTGAGCCAAGGAACATATGGTTTGCTTTAACCGCGGATAGCATTAATCCTTTCGGGGAGCAGAGCAGCAATCATAGCACCTGGCCCGTGACTCTATGTATGTATAACCTTCCTCCTTGGATGTGCATGAAGCGGAAGTTCATTATGATGCCAGTTCTCATCCAAGGCCCTAAGCAACCCGGCAACGACATTGATGTGTACCTAAAGTCATTAGTTGAAGAACTTTTACAGCTGTGGAATGGAAACGGTGTACGTACGTGGGATGAGCACAAACAGGAGGAATTTTACCTAAAGGCGTTGCTGTTCGTGACCATCAATGATTGACCCGCTCTCAGTAACCTTTCAGGACAGACAAACAAGGGATACCACGCATGCACGCACTGTTTACTTGACACTGATAGTATATACCTGGCAAGCTGCAGGAAGAATGTGTACCTGGGCCATCGTCGATTTCTTCCGACCAACCATCAATGTCGAAAGAAAGGCAATCATTTCAAAGGCGAGGCAGATCACCGGAAGAAGCCCGCCATGCGTACTGGTGATCACGTACTTGCTATGGTCAATGATTTACACGTAATCTTTGGAAAGGGTCCCGGCGGACTAGCTGTTCCGAGTGACGCTGGGGGACACGCACCCATGTGGAAGAATAAATCTATATTTTGGGACCTACCCTACTGGAAAGACCTAGAGGTCCGCTCTTCGATCGACGTGATGCACGTGACGAAGAACCTTTGCGTGAACCTGCTAGGCATCTTGGGCGTGTATGGGAAGACAAAAGATACAGCTGAGGCACGGGAGGACCTGCAACGTTTGCACGAAAAAGACGGCATGCCTCCAAAGCAGTATGAAGGTCCTGCCAGCTATGCTCTTACCAAAGAAGAGAAGGAAATATTCTTTGAATGCCTGCTTAGTATGAAGGTCCCGACTGGCTTCTCATCGAATATAAAAGGAATAATAAATATGGTAGAGAAAAAGTTTCAGAACCTAAAGTCTCATGACTGCCACGTGATTATGACGCAACTGCTTCCCGTTGCATTGAAGGGGCTTCTACCGGAAAACGTCCGATTAGCCATTGTGAAGCTATGTGCATTCCTCAATGCAATCTCTCAGAAGGTGATCGATCCAGAAATCATACCAAGGCTAAGGAGTGATGTGGTGCAATGTCTTGTCAGTTTCGAGCTGGTGTTCCCACCATCCTTCTTCAATATCATGACGCACGTCCTAGTTCATCTAGTTGACGAGATTGTCATTCTGGGCCCCGTATTTCTACACAATATGTACCCCTTTGAGAGGTTCATGGGAGTCCTAAAGAAATATGTCCGTAACCGCGCTAGGCCAGAAGGAAGCATCTCCATGGGCCATCAAACAGAGGATGTCATCGAGTTTTTTGTTGACTTCATTCCTGGCCTTAAGAAGATAGGTCTCCCTCAATCGCGGTATGAGGGGAGACTGACTGGAAAAGGCACGCTTGGAAGTGACTCAATAATATGCAGGGACGGATATTCTTGGTCTCATGCATGCTACACAGTTCTACAGAACTCTACCTTGGTGACCCCGTATGTCGATGAACAGAAGAACAGTCTGCGCTCCAAACACCCGGAGCAGTGCGACGACTGGATTACATGTGAACACATCAGGACTTTCAGCAGTTGGTTGGAAGCACGTCTCAGAGGTGACAACACTGTTTGTGATGAGCTGTACTTGTTGTCCAGGGGACCATCTTCGACTGTTACGATTTGGAAAGGATACGAGATAAATGGGAATACATTTTACACGATTGACCAAGATCAAAAGAGCACCAACCAAAACAGCGGTGTCCGCTTTGATGCAACAACCGAGAGGGGAAAGGACACATATTATGGTTACATAGTGGACATATGGGAACTTGACTACGGACATGATTTTAAGGTCCCTTTGTTTAAGTGCAAATGGGTCAATCTGTCAGGAGGCGGGGTACAGGTAGACCCACAGTACGGAATGACAACAGTAGATCTGAAAAATCTTGGATACACTGACAAACCGTTCGTCCTAGCCAATGATGTGGCACAGGTTATCTATGTGAAGGACATGGCTACCAAACCGAGAAAGAGAAAAGATAAGAAAGTGAATACATCATACGATGAGCCAAAGTGCCACATAGTTCTTTCAGGAAAAAGGGACATCATGGGAGTGGAGGACAAGATAGACATGTCTGAAGATTATGAAAAGTTTCATGAAATTCCTCCCTTCAAAGTCAAGGCTGACCCCAGCATCCTGATAAACGATGAAGATTACCCATGGTTACGGCGCAATAAGCAAATGACACAAGCGAAAAAAAGTGAAGACTTTCTCCCGCAACTATTATGATGATACCATGCCAACTTTATAACTGACGAGTACGATACCATTGTCCGTTTTGTATATGCACATGCTATGTGTGGGTCAATTTATGATACCATGCCAACTTTCAACTTTTTCAGAGTTCATTTGAAATGCTTTAATGTCTTATGGTTTGGCCCTCGTAATAATTAAAAATAGCAACAATAAGTATTTTGTTGTAAGTAGAAACAAAATAAAATAAATAAAGCAAGAAAGAAAACAAAAAAACAAAAAAAGTGTTTTCAAATTTGAAAAGTAATGGCAGTAACAGAAAGTTTATAATTTTCCTAAAACTAAAAGCAAAAAGAATTTAAAAATAAAGCAAAAAACAAAAGAAAATAAATAATGCAGAAAACAAAACAAAATAGCAACAATAAGTATTTTGTTGTAAG
>NC_041381.1:164457221-164458029 GCF_002162155.2 Triticum dicoccoides
AAGTAATGGCAGTAATAGAAACTTTATAATTTTCCTAAAACTAAAAGCAAAAAGAATTAAAAAATAAAGCAAAAAACAAAAGAAAATAAATAATGCAGAAAACAAAACAAAAAAACAATAATAAGTATTTTGTTGTAAGTAGAAAGAAAATAAAATAAATAAAGCAAGAAAGAAAACAAAAAAACAAA
Organism: Triticum dicoccoides; assembly: GCF_002162155.2. NCBI lineage: Eukaryota > Viridiplantae > Streptophyta > Magnoliopsida > Poales > Poaceae > Triticum > Triticum dicoccoides. The sequence goes on from NC_041381.1 coordinate 164,457,410, forward strand.
AAAAGTGTTTTCAAATTTGAAAAGTAATGGCACTAACAGAAAGTTTATAATTTTCCTAAAACTAAAAGCAAACAGAATTAAAAAATAAAGCAAAAAACAAAAGAAAATAAATAATGCAGAAAACAAAACAAAATAAAAATAAAAATAGCAACAATAAGTAAGGAAAACATAAAAACAAAAAAAATGCCTCCTACTGGGCCCCCACGGCCTGAATACGACTTGAAACCCTACTATGGGCCAGGATTCAGGCCCGCCGTAGGCCCAGAAGGCCCATCAGGCAATGCAGTAGCAAGTAGGCCCGTAAGCCTGCAGTGGAGAGGAGCTCGAGAGGGGTGCGGCAGTGGGGCTTATAAACCACTGCGCGCCCCTCTCAACTAGCTAGGTGGGACTAAACTTTGGCCGCGACACGGGCAGCACAGGGGCCTTTGGTCCCGGTTGGTGGCTCCAACCGGGACTACAGGGGGTGCATTGGTACCGGTTCGTGGCACCAACCGGTACCAATGCCCACCCTTTAGTCCCGGTTGGTGCCTCCAACCGGGACCAAAGGCCGCCGCTTCCCGCCCTTTGGGCTGGTGAAAAGAGGCCTTTGGTACCGGTTGGTGGCACCAACCGGGACTAAA
>NC_041381.1:164458629-164560346 GCF_002162155.2 Triticum dicoccoides
CCCCGACCCCGACCCCGTCGCCGCGCGCGCCGCCCCTTCCCCGACCCCGTCGCCGTCGCCGCACGCGCCGCCCCTTCCCCGACCCCGTCGCTGTCGCCGCGCGCGCCACCCCTTTCCCAACCCCGTCGCCCCGACCACACGCCGCCGCCTTCGGTCCGGCCGCCGGCGCCCTTTCCTCTTTTTTTATATATGCAGAAGTTTATATATGCAAAAATTTATATATGCAAAAATTTATACATATATGCAAGTATATATGTATTTTTTTTGCATTTTTTTGTGTATATGTGTTTTTATGTGTATATATGTGTACATGTTCATAGTATTTTTTTTCATAAGTGTATTTTTTTGTTCATTGCATTTTTTTCATATAGTATGTGGTAGCTATATATATGATGAATGGATGTGGCTATATATGTATGTATGAATATAATGTTCATAGCATTTTTTTGTTTATATATGTTTTTTCATATATGTATTAATTTTATATTTAGGTTGTTAGTAGATATCGATTTTAGGTTAGTGCATTTTAGGTTAGTGTAGAGGAGAAAGTAAAATAAGGAAAAGGAAGAAAAGAGGAAGACGGAAGGAAGAAGGAAGAAGGAAGAAGGAAGAAGAAGAAGAAAAAGAATGAGAGGAAAAAGGAAAATAAGAAGAGGAAGAAAGGAGAAAAAGAAGAGAGGAAGAAGAGGAGAAATAAATAAGAAGAGAAAAAAGAAGAAAAAGAAGAGGAGAAGAATAAAGGAATAGAGGAGAAGAAGAAAAAATAGAAGAAAAAAATTCTATTTTTTCTTCTTCTCCTCTATTCCTTTCTTCTTCTCCTCTATTCCTTTCTTCTTCTCCTCTTTTTTTTCTTCTTTTTTTTCTTCTTCTTCTTCCTTCTTCCTTCTTCCTCTTTTCTTCCTTTTCCTTAATTATTTTCCTTTCTCGAGGGAGAAGAAGAAAAATAAGAGTACAAGAAGAAAGAAAGGAATAGAGGAGAAAGAAGAAACTTCAACACGAGGGGGTGGTACCGATACCCCCTCCCCGATAACATTATTTTCCCATGTATATGTATGTCGCGTCGTTGTCCATATATCCCCCTCTAGATAACTTCGACATGAGGGGCGGTCGATAGATATACCCCCTCTCGACCGTGATAACTTATACAACGACAGCACCCCCCGGATATACATATCCGGACAAGGAAGGCATTTTCTGCTCAGTGCGGGGTTCTTGTTAGGAACAAGATCCCGATCAGCATCCAGCAATGGTATAATCCTAAGGAGGAAGACCCTGAGGTGTCTTATGTCAATGATATGCAGAAAGTAGATCTTTGGACTGAGCTGAAGGCAAATTTCACCCTACCGCCAGAGGAGGATCCGAAGAATCCAGTTAAAGAGCAATTAATCAAGTCTTGTGCTCTTAAGAAGATGGCAACCCTAATGAGGAGGTGGAGGAAAGAGCTGAACCAGTTTGTCAAAAAAAAAGACACCAGAATTCATCGGCAAATATGAGAAGATCAAAGATCACTGGCCCACATTTGTGGCCCACAAGACATCGAAAAAGAGTAAGAAGATGTCGACGACAAACAAGCAAAATGCTGCGAAGAAGAAGCTTCACCATCGCACGGGGTCAGGTGGCTACCTCAAAGCCCGACCTAAGTGGACCAAGGCTGAGCATGATCTGCTTGAAAAAGGGATCGAACCAGAGACAATGTACTGGCCAAACCGTTGCCGGACTTGGTTTTTTGGGGCTGGCGGAACCTTGGACCCTACAACAGGGAAGTGCCAGTGGACGAACGAGCAACTGGAAATACCAGTCAAGAACCTTCGACACTATATCGCTGCAGCGCAGCGAGGGACGTTCCTTCCAAACAGGGAGAAGGACGAGCTCACAATGGCCCTTGGGAATCCTGAGCACCCTGGACGGACACGAGGCACGCCAGGCTCCATTCCGTGGAAGGTTCGTTTTCCGGACGCAGGGGGTTACAAAACCCACGAGAGGAGGAAGAAACTGGAGCAGGACCAACTGCAGGCGCTGCTTGGAAGGGTAATGGGGCTAGAGCATCGAAAAGAGGAACGAGAAGCAGCAGATCACAACAAACGACCTGCCAAAGCTTCCCCCGAAGCTACCCCGCCATCTCAGCGGAGAAGTAGCATGGCTTCCACCGAGCTGCTTCAGCCGGAGCATGTCTTGGTGGCTCCTACCAGCTATCCCGTGGATGGTATCACGGAGTCTCGAAGTTGCCACATTATGGCGCGATGGATGACTTTGAAGGTCAAGGCGGCTGTTGGACAAGTTTATCCTAGTGGACCCGGCACAACTTATCACTGCCAGCCGATTCCAGAAGGATATGCTAAGGTGATGGTGGATGAAATAACGGAGGGATTTGAGGACCTCCCGCTTGACCACCCTACTGGTGAAGGGGAGACTAGGCTGGGTTCTGCTCTGAAGACTCCATGCCTATGGCGGAAGGAGCTCATCAACCTTCTGAACCGGACGCCTCTGCCTCCTCCTTCTCCTCCGATGAGTCAGGGCACTCCGCCTCCTCCACCGCCTCCTCCACCGCCTCCTCCTCCGGCGAGTGACGATCAGGGCATGTGTGGCGGCACTCCGCCTCCTTCTCCGGCGCGTGGCGGCACTCCACCTCCTTCTCCGCCTGCGTCGGCGCTCTCGAGCAGCCAGCAGCCTCCTCCTTCTCCGCCTCGCCAGTAAGGGCGGAAGAGACCCGCCGCCTCCCCGGCTGCTCTGGCGCGTCGTACTCCTTCTCCTCCTCCTTGTAAGCAAGCACGAAAGAAGACAGACGCCGCAGCCGCTCCGTCTGCTCCGGCGTCTAGCAGCTCAACCAGAGGCGGGAGGCAATACAAATACGGTCCATCATCTCTCAAGCCTCTAGAGAAGTTACCGTACGAAAGGTCTGAGGAGGAAAACAATACGATTGTGCGGACCCACGTGAAGGACTTCTTTGAAGGGGTGAAAGCAAAGAGACATCCACCTCCGGAGGAGAAGGTAGATTCGGTGAAAGCAAAGCGCACTATCGATGCCCTGCTGAAACCACCAAAGTCTCCACCGAGAACCAACTATGAGCGCATTACTGAACAGACATATCTCCAAGCCAAGCGGTCGGGAACTACTGTCAGTGATAAAAGGTTAAAAGAACGAGCAAAGGGGAAAAAATTACCCAGCTCAGCGAACAAGCACAGCTCGTGCCCCCCGCTCAATGTGTCTAATGCTCCAGGGACGGTGCCCGGTTATGGCAATCTTAAAGATTACCTGCCTGACGATGCACTTCGTGATTTCATGGCGGTGGACGAACATAGATACGAGTACGGGAAGCCTCTCATCAAAGATGAAAAATCTCTGACAAAAATGATGCGAAGATTCCATAGTTGGTACATGAAAACCTGCAGAGAGTCTGAGGGGACGAACAATTTGTATCTGAACATTAAAGAGGAGCACGACCTCGTTTCAAATGATCTGTTGTGTGTTCCATTTGAGGAGTTCTTCGAGTTCTTCAATCAAAAGGCCCTAGATAAATTAATGGTCTTTTGCTACTGCCTGTAAGTACTATTTTTGTCATTAAGTCTCTATATATAGCTCGGCTCTTTCATTGCATGTATTTATAATTAATTATCCTCAATATATTATGCAGATTGAAGATCGTCGAGTGCAAAAAACAAGAAATTTATGATATTGGGTTCATTAACACAAATATCATAGATGTATTTCTGGTTGAAAAGAACGTCAAAGAGGCCGAGGACAACTTGCTACAATCGTTGATCAAAAATCAAAACAAAGATACCATACTCTTTCCTTACAACGGCCCGTGAGTGTTACTGTCGTGTGCATATTCGGTTTCCCTTATTACTCAAGCGAGGTTATAGTAATGTAATTGATGAGTTATGCATGCGTGCGCAGGTACCACTATATTCTTCTGGAGATTAAGCTTGAGCGTGGACTAGTAACCGTCTTAGACTCGAGACGGAAAGATCCCAAAACCTATGCGGACATGACTGAAATGCTCAGCAAGTAAGTTCAATCGATCATTATCGCACCATATCAGCAACTTTTTGTTCATTTCCTGATATCTCAAGTAATAATAATTATTTTCTTTGTCTTGCAGGGTTTGGAAACAGTTCACCGTAGAAGCTCCGGGACTGCCGAAGGAGCTGCGATATAAATACCCGAAAGTAAGTACTACTGGCTAGCTAGTTGCGCGCATCTCCCGTTGATTCTATAGCTATACTTTCATCAATGCCATTTATAATGCTTTATTATCAGTTTGATTGACCTCTATTTCTCGTAAAGTGCTTGTGGCAGGAGGAAGGGAATGATTTCTGTGGATACTACGTGTGCGAGTTCATCCACACCGCGACTTTGAAAAACAAGCGGGGCTACTCTAGAAGACAATATGAAGTGCGTAAGCAATAATATTCACAATTTCATTTTATTACACCATCATTTCTGTTGAGTTTCATTCATATATATGTATTAATTAACCCCCTTCTTCAAATTAGACGTGGCAGATGCGGGATGAACTCCTAGAACCAGATCGCATGAAAGCAATTCAAGAGGAATTGGCGGGATTCTTTCTTGAACACGTCATTAGTAAAGCCGGAGAATACCATGTGGAAATTGATTTCAAATGCTAGGGGTTTGTGTAATTAAGAGATCTTATACATATTGTACATGTATGTAGCCAGTAGCGTCGGATACATGATACGAAAACTTGTTGTTCGACCAATCTCTCGGAGAAGGAGAGGTCGATCGATCACTTCTCTCGGTATGCATGACGAACTTCTGTACTGAATGGTTCTCTCGATCACTTATGTATATAGTACGTAGCGTCGACCAAGCACAAACATAAGAGAGGACACTTCTCTCTATTAATTAGCTAGATAACACAATATATGAAACACCTAAATTAACCCCCCAAAACCCCCAACCCCCTCTTTTCAAAAAAAAAAAAACCCAGCCACTGGAATGCAGACGCGTGGATGCCTTTTGATCCCGGTTGGAGCCACCAACCGGGACCAAAGGCCCCCTGACTGGGCTCGGCGCACAGGGCCACGTGGAGGCACATTGGTCCCGGTTCATGTTTGAACCGGGACTAATGGGTGGAGGTATTAGTAACGACCTATTAGTCCCGGTTCATGAACCGGGACTAAAGCCCCTTACGAACCGGGACTAATAGGTATTTTTCTACTAGTGAGAGTTGGATCCCTTCGAACTGATCTGGGTGAAAACTTGCCTTCGGCGTCTGCTAAGGCCGGTGGTGGCGGCGCTCTCTGTGTCGTTCCCTTCTTGAAGGCATCACCGTGGAGAAGTTCAAGGCCACTCTCTGCTACCTCTGGGGGAAACCCTATATCGGATGACCGGATGACAGCGACGCTCTGGTGTCGTTCCTCCTTTGGGGGCGTCATTCTTGGAGGTACACACGTGATAGAGGGACCAGAGGACAGATTCTTTGGTGGAGCGGTGCTTCATCCTACACACTGATGGCGATGGTTCTTGACGGCGTGGCGCAGTGCAGATTCAGAGTTCGCTGTGGGAGGATGGACTCACGCAGGAGGACGATGCCGTCGGGCGTTGTGGTGGCGTCGATGGCAGAGAGACCTGACACGGTACATGCAACAGTACAGCTCTGAAGATGAATTGATGGCAGGTGGCTGCGGCGGCCTCATACCCGGCAGGCGTCCTGGTTGAGGAGTGCGCCGGACTGGTAGGTGCCCCATATCAGGCAGGCGTCCTGATTGGGACCTCGGGTCTTAGATGTTTAGGTTTGGTTGTGATGTCTGTTTGGTATTAGGCCCAAACTATCTGCGCCCCTTCGTCAATTGGATAGGTGTAGCGACAGTTGTTGATTAGACGGTGGCTTTAGTCTTGTTGTTGTATGGCTTTATAAGGTCTTGTAAGAATAATTAATAAAGTGGCCGTATGCATCGCCCAGATGCAGAGGCCGGAGTCATCCTCCTTTTCTAATAAAAACCCGATAGATTCAAGCAGCATATCCCTGACTATTCCGAGAACTAGGCGTCTCGATCGTTTTCTTTATGAACAATGTCTCCATGTGCTAGAGTGGCGTGCCTGGTTGGTTCGTCAAGATTTTTTCTTCTGATATTCCTGAGCGTACTGCATGTATACCCACGCACTCAATATCCGGATATATACAGAAAATAGAGTACTCCTACATGATTTAGCACATGCGGCCATTTGCATGTTGGGAACAGCAGGAAAGGTACGTGGGAGGGAGCTTATCTGGTTAGTGCTGTCTCTTGTGATGATGTCGTGCACCGGGCACACGCATCCAAGTTGCGTGAAAGGGACCGGCGCAAAAACACTGCATCTGTAATACGTATACATGATTACATGTTAGTTGCTGTCAACTGAGAGTGACCTCTCAGAACCAAATTAAGATGATGGACATGTAAGGGGGGCCGCCGTGCACCCTTAGAAAAACAACTACTCCAATCCGATCTATATTATATGGTCTAGATACATCCGTTTCAGCGGCAACTGATATGAATCAGAGGGAGTACATGCATTTTCATGTACCGGAGAAGTCGGCTAGATCAACGTGAAAGAGTGCTCGCTCGTCTCGTGCTGGTCGAGGGGCCGGGGGTTCAAGCAGTGGCACACCATGGGTTTGGGCAGTAGCCCGTCTGGCCAGAGCAGCGGTCGAGGGCCTCCGGCCTCGTCCACTGGCGAACTAGCGGAAGGCCACACGAGTGTCCGAGCGCCGCGCGGGGGTTGCGGTACATGACTCGCACACCACCACGGGCGCAGAGCTATGGGATGGGGCACAACGCTTTTGGAGTTTGGATTAAAAAAAAAGATGAATTAACTCCCTCTGCTTTTCTTTTGAGGGAAAATAAACTCCCTCTGCTTGATATTAGAGTGGCCATGAAATTTTCCTTGACGGTACTTGATTCAACAACAGGTTCCAAATATACTTTAACATAAGTATGACCAACTATATAAGGCGCATTAGTGTCCACGGTTCAGTTCATGAGCATATATCTGTCACCCCTGATTAATAGTTCGGCATGAACTGGATGCATAAGCGTACGTGGCATCGTTCTCCCTCCATTCATAAATATATTTAGGCGTATTATATGTTGACCTTGCCTCCTTTCCAACAAATAATAATTTGTTGACATAGTCTCATATATTATATATCTTCAACAACAATTTTTTTTTGCAGGAACACAACTATTTTTTCTAGGCATGCATTAATACGAAACTTGCAAATTTAATATATGAAAATGTTTTTCATGTGAGGGACATGCTTCACCTCTGGCCTGTGAGCATCCAAAGGCATCTGAGTCCATCATGTCGGTGGTTTCTATGCTTGATGATGTCGCTACAGCGGGTGTGTTGGCGCCTGCTCCTACGACCCTCTTGGTTGATGACAACTACACCAAGAAATACAAGGAGTTCTTGGACAAATGGGCAACGGATCACCCTAGATCCGGCGAGACAAGTTACTACCTCCCGAAGGAGAAACTGGCTAGAGAGAAACCAAAGAGGAACAAAAGCAAGAAGAGTGGCGCCAGGAAGGCGTCTGCGTTTTCATGATGGAGGGTGCTCAGTTTTCGGGCCGTTGGCGTGGCTTTGGTTCTCTGAGTTGTCGTTGTTGGAGTTCTCGTCAGGGGTTCCGTTCTCTTGTGCAACGGCCGACTATTCTGATTGTTTGTGCATTGGGAGCATTTGGCAGGCTGCCCGCGAGGTTATAGTGTTTCGCGCTTTGTGAGTAGTCCGCTGAAGGTTGTTTGTATCGATTTTTGCCTGGTTTTTCATAAATTAGCTGGGCAACTTTCTTCTTTTTAATTAATAAACGAGGCAAATACTTTGCCTTTATTTCACAAAAATGGTTTTCAAGGCAATTCTAGCAGTGTTTTTCCAACCCAAATATTTTTGTATCTATCTTTAACCAAAGTTGTAGCAGTTGGACTACACAATATATGGAAAAATATCTATACATAGTGTTTGGCTCTTGGAGAAGAATAAAAAACAACATTTCAAACACATAGATAGTCAACCTCACAACCAAAGTTACAACCAAATTTATAGCAGTTGGACTGCACAATATACGTTGTTTTGTATTCTTGTGCAGGGGCCAATCGAATCTAACAGTAGCCAACTTTCAAGTCTTATTTATAGAAACATGTAGCTCTAGATAGCTCATCTAACAAATCATTTATGATTGGCAATGGGTGTTTGCCTTTGACAGTAAGAGATAACATTTAAATGCATGTAGTCAACTGCAATTCTCCAAGTACATTCCTTCTTTTCGATCAATAAAATAGGAGGGGAGAGAGCACAATTTAACAATTAAGAAACTTGTGCTTTAGTTTTTATCTTTCAAATGCGGAGCCACTCTATAGGGTCTGGTAGAAACTGTCCTTGCTACTGGAATTAGCAGAATAACATGATAATATTATCTTATAGAAGGTAGGCTCCAAGGAGCAGCAAACACTTTAGAATGCTTGTCCAGTGTTAGTTGTAGAGAAGCAGGAATGTGTGTTGATCCATAAGAAGTAGGAGGATTGATGGGCATAACAATAAAAGCAGCATGCTTTTTGGTGATGAACTCCCCATTGTAACGGAAAGCAATCCACCTCTGCAACCAATCAACTTGCATTGGCAATTGGAAAGGAAACCAATCGAGGGCAAGTATACCCTCATAAGTACCAAGGGTTATAAGGCGAACATTGGTGTTGAGGGGGTGATTAGCACAAGTGCAAGTGTTGAACATGATGTTTGCACTGAAGTTGAGTTCCTCTAGCAATAGTAATTATCAATGGTTTGATAGTCTGGATTCCTTAAAGATGAGTTAACAGAGCCAAATCCAAAAGCAATATGTGCTACCATAGTTGACCAAGAATTAAAGAGAATGGCCTCGCATTTGGACATGTAGTTGTAGAGTAGGTGCTAACTAATCATGACCTAGAGCTGCAACTGAATTGTACATCAAGGGTCATGGGTTGGGAGGTTCACCATCAGATAATTTAGAAGATGCATGCGAAGAAGTCCAAAAGTGATCAATCATATTGCCAGAAGTGGTACGATGGAGTTTTGAACTCTACAAATGCCCATGGTCATAGGGCAAGAGGTAACATAAGGGGAGCACCTACGAGATTATGCATGCCATTGATTGTCATCTGTCTCCATTCCTTAGGAAGCAACAGGAGCTCATTATGTTGATCCAACTCTTGGGATTCCGGATAGCAACTTGCACTACAAGCTTGAGACAATCAAGGAAGCACATGGTGTAGTGAAATAAACCATGAGCTTATTTGTAGGCGCTCCGCTGCTCATATAACTCTGAAAAATGTCCACATAATCCTCAACTATCGAAGTTTTGGAAATATGTAACAATGGTAAATTAAGATTTAGTCTTGCTTATGGCCGAATTAGGTTTGTAATGGATGACATAATGCCTCCCAATTGGTGCTAGGTTAGCGGCGTTGCACTGACTCATCCAACGCTTTGTGGCACCATAAAACTAAGATAAGCATAGGAAACCCACATGTTTCGAAGGCCTTCCCCGCATATGAAAATAATCTTCAAAATCGGCTTCACATAGCATCGAATTGGTGATGTCGAAACAAGGAAGTCCAACCCGAGAACCCATACCAAAACTATCGATACATCATGTCGAACAGTTTAACGAACATGTGAAGCAGAATGGAATTTTTTTGGGCCGGCCACACCTCTGTCAGGGGATGGACATAAGTGTGATATACCTTCCCCAGTGTTCCTTATCAGCGCCGAGTCATCAAACGGGGCCATGAAGCTGCTCCAAGATTCTCTTCGCATCATCATCGTGTTTATTGACTTTACGCATTGCTAGTTCTTAGCACTTGTCAAGATCCAGCCAGATTTAGCCAATGTTGACTCCCAGCTCCTCCCAAATGTTGTTGATCATGGTGATGATGATGGCATCTAGCTTGTCGATCATGTTTAGCATCTTGCGCATGGCCTCGACCACACCATCCTGGTTATGTGAGAGATCGCCGTCGAGGAGATCATAAATAGCCTTCGCCTCAGGTGTGAGTTCATCCATCACTTGCTCACACCAGCGATCTCTGAATCAGAATATCAGAGAGAGAGAGAGAGAGAGAGAGAGAGAGAGAGAGAGTAGCGCACTATCGATTTGATGAAAAGCAATGTGGCTTGCCTAGCTAGGCTTGAGCCGAGCTAATAAAAATGCCCTTTATGAAGAAAGGCTAGGTTCGAGCTGAGTTAAAGCCAATGTTGAGCAAAGTCACCATGATAAGTCGATGCCAGGTGACTCTTGATGCTACATTTTTCAGTTAATAAAAGCGCCCTTCATTGAAAAAGGCTAGGCTTGAGCCGAATGACCATGATAATCAATGAAAGGTGACTCTTTGGTCAGATTTTGTATTTGATTTTAAACCAGTGGCCTAGCATCTTTGCCAACAAATTCCGTACTATACACAATTTGTTACACATGAAACCATATCATGAATAGAGGTAATTAGTGGCTCACTAGAAGTTTATTTGTGACCTAAAACATCTTCTATTAGTTTACACAGGGAGTACTTATTTTCTCGCGACATGACCAACAACCATACTACTACCTGGTAGTTTTTTGAGCCGAAAACCGTAGAACAATAGCTCTATGGTATGATTATATTAAAAATAAAATATGTTACAATTTACAAGGAGCGGAGACCCGAGGGTCTAGCCAATGCCTGCTCTAGGAAAAGAAACCATTGTTTTACATGTTATGTCTAATCCAGTTTGAGAGCTCTTGTAAATGCTTCTCTTTCACTTTGAATCTGAGCAGCTTGAGATCTTTATTAAGATAGAAAAGCCAAGCTTGGATAGTCTGCTGTTGTTGTCTAAGTATCTTGCCATTATGTTGTGTCCAAAGATTCCAACAACCCAGCATGACAATTTCTGGGGCAAAGTTTTTGGGAAGTTTATCCACGCAAGAAATATATCTTCATAGATGGAGGTGCCTCTTTTCCAGCTAGGAATGATAGAATTCCAGCAATCCTTTGCAAAGTGGTAGTCCTAGAGCGAATGCATTGCAGTTTCTTCTGTACCATGATTGCAGTTTGGTCAGACTGGGTCATCTAGATGCATGCCCTTTCTTTTTAGCAGTGATCTGGTATTGTGTGCCACCAGCCATAAGAATATTTTGTGCTTGAGCCTGCTTGAGCTAGTCCAAATCAGCTGGAAAATGGGATGTCCTTTTTCTTCTCGCATCAATCTGTTATACATTGTCATTGAAGAGTAGTTATCTAATCCATTTGAAGTCGATTTATCCTTTACATTTTCCTCAAGTTATGGAATGATTTCCTTTAAGATATTGAACTGCTCATAAGCACTAGCTGACATTGGCAAATGAAAATGCACTGTCAGGTCTTGACGAAGGTTGAATTTTTGCCCAGAGATGGAATCATTTTTGCAAATGAGTGTAGTTCAGGAAATTTTCTTTGCATGTTTCTCCTTCCCAGTTGTCTTTCCAAAATAGTATAGTATCCCCTGTAATGATTTTGCATGTGCTTGCAGCTTTGAACTCTGCCCAGAGAGCAAGATGAGCTCTCCACCATGTGGATCCTTCTATTTTCCCCGAAGGCAAGTTCAGACTGGAATATTTTCCCAGATTAGCTTAATCCAAGGGATCTCTTGTTTGATCAGAAATTTGAAGACATTCTTCATAAGAAGGGCTTTATTGTGTGTACCAATTGATGTCTACTACACAACCTTATTCTTGTAGACTCGCGTTGGGCCTCCAAGCGCAGAGTTTTGTAGGACAGTAGCAAATATCCCTCAAGTGGATGGCCTTAAGGTTTATCAATCCGTGGGAGGTGTAGGATTAAGATGGTCTCTCTCAAACAACCCTGCAACCAAATAACAAAGAGTCTCTTGTGTCCCAAACACACCCAATACAATGGTAAATTGTATAGATGCACTAGTTCGACGAAGGGATGGCGATACAAGTGTAATATGGATGGTAGATATGGGTTTTGTAATATGAAAATATAAAACAGCAAGGTAGCAAGTAACAAAAGTGAGCGAAAACGGTATTGCAATGCTTGAAAACAAGGCCTAGGGTTCATACTTTCACTAGTGCAAAGTATCTCAACAATGATAACATAATTAGATCATATAACAATCTCTCAACATGCAAAAAATAATCACTCCAAAGTTCCTATCGCGTAGAACATAAGATAAGATTGCTTGTAGGGTATGAAACCACCTCAAAGTTATTCTTTCCGATCAATCCATTGGGCTATTCCTGTAAGTGTCACAAACATCCCTAGAGTTCATAGTAAAATAACACCATATGACACACATCAATCAACCCAAATGTCACCTAGATACTCCAATGTCACCACAAGTATTCGTGGGTCAATTATATGATATGCATCAAACAACTTCAGATTCTAATATTCAATCTAATGCGAAGAACTTCAAGGGCATCCCGATATTTCTACTGTAGAAAGGAATATGAAAACATGCATCAACCCCTATGCATAGATTACCCCAATGTCACCACAGGAATCTGCAAGTTGATAACCAAAACATACATCAAGTGGATCAACAAAACATCCCATTGTCACCACGGACATCCCATTGCAAGACATACATCAAGTACTCTCACATCTAAAGATTATCCGATATAACAAAAGCTGAAAGGAAAAGACTCAATTCATCACAAGGAGATAGAGGGGAGAAACACCATATGATCCGACTATAGTAACAAAGCTTTATTCTTTTAGACTCGTGTTGGGCCTCCAAGCACAGAGTTTTGTAGGACAGTAGCAATTTTCTATCAAGTGGATGACCTAAGGTTTATCAATCCGTGGGAGGCGTAGGATGAAGACAGTCTCTCTCTCTCAAGCAACCCTGCAATCAAATAAAAGAAATCCTTTGTGTCCCCAACACATCCAATACAATGGCAAATTGTATAGGTGTAACATCCCAAATTTTCAATTGTTATACATTAGGTCATCATGCATACCATGTTTTTCTCGCATTTTCCGATCCTAGAAAATTTCACGCAACTCAAGGACCCTCGGAGAGAGTTGGAAGTTTCATTATTTTCATATTTGGGATTTCTCAAATTTTGAAAATAGGATCATTTGGATTTATTTAATTATCTTCATAAAGTTTTCCTATAAAAATTTTGAGAGAGGGAATAATATGACTTTCCCAAATTTAGGAAAAAATGAAGATTTAATAAATAAACCCATTTTGATTTTGCCGGAGTTTTATTTGCGTTTTATTTGCCTTAGGGAAAAATGCGTGTTTAAAAAAAAATTGCATTTAGGCCCCGAGTAAAGTTCATTTCTGTTCGACTCATTTTTAGGAGTCGGGGAAAGTTTACTGTATTAATTTTGGAGTTTGTTTAGATTTTTTTTATTTTGTCGCTCTGCGCGCGAGACCGTTTAAAAAAAAAAAAACTGCAGCGCCTTGGGCCAAAGGCCCAAGCTGCTAGCCGCCGGCCGGCCAAGGCCAAGGCCACCGCGCGCGCACGCACCAAGGGGGCCAGGGAGCCACTCCTTTTTCCTTGTCCTAGTAGGACTCTTTTCCTACTTCGTTTATTCCGTATCTAATCCTAGATCTATTCCTAATCCTAATCTATTTCTTGCCCCCTACCCCAAGCAAAAACCCTCCCCTCCCCAATATAAATACCCAAGCACCCCCCCCTCTAAACCATCAAACCAACACCTCTCCTCTCCTCCGCCTCACCACCGCGCCACCCAACGCCGCCGCCGCCTCACCACCGCGCCACCCCACACCCAACGCCGCCGCCGCCTTACGCCGCCGCCGGAGCCCCTCGCTCTTCGAGGTACTAGCCCCGCGCCGCGTCACCTTTTCTTTTCTCGGATCGTTTTCTTCTAATCGTTCCGATTCTTTTCTTCTCTAAACCGTTCCGGTTTTCTAGATCAGTTTTTCGTTCGGATTTCTTCTCCGAAACCCTAGATCGGATTCGTTTTCTTCTCCGATTTAGTTGCCTTTTTACCATTCGCCGGACCGTTCGTCCTAACGAACGTGATCACCGGATTCTTCTAGGTTAATGAACGTCCGTTCGTTTAACCGTTCGTCGTTCTCTTTTCTCGTCGGATTTATTCCGCGATTCTTCCGATCGTGATTTCAGATCCGATCTTCTTTCTAGTCTATCTTCTTGCTCGTTTATCGGAATCAGGTGATTCAAATGCCTGGAGTTTCGCCTCGAAACCGCCGTTCCGACTAACCAACTTAAACTAAGTTTTGTTACTGTAAAATTTTGACCTAGTTTCAACTTGCTAGAACCGAGTTGTTTTCTTTCGTCGTTTGACTTTCGATGCTTTATTTGATTCGATTCTTTTGCAACCAGGGTTCTTAAGTTGAACTCTCTGGTTAGATCTTTTATTCGAGATTTCCCTGTGCATTAGATGAGTACTTATTGTATGCTTGTTGTTTGTCTGCGATAGATTACCCAGATTGCGCCGCTTGTTACTTCGAAACCCTAGGACTCGCGGATCATCAGCAAGGCAAGTAACACTTGATCATATCTTTCCTACTACCCAGTTTTATTGCATTAGATCAAATCCTCTCACACTGCATGATTAGGATCTAATTAAATTGTGGGATGGGAAGTAGATGAGGTAGTACCTATTACCTGTATTATTATCAAACCCTTGGGAGTTACTTCTACGTTTGCTTATTATGCCATGCTATGCTAGTAGACGTGGATTGGGTGAGTGATATCCATGACAGATGTGAGTTGATAATTTTAATGGTTTATCTAAGGTGGCAACTTAAACACACATCTGGGTGGATTGAGGCACCTGATGTCTATCAGGACTTGCCTGTTTTTTTGGACCGCCACCCAGGCTCAAAGGGATCATAAGATCTTTCATGCTAGAAACTTCCGTGTGCAGCCACATGCTACTATGGGCTCTAGCATAGTTGACTAAGTTGTGCGAACTCTTACGGGGTGGACTAGCAGATGTAGGGGATGTAGGTGTACCGGTCTACCCCACATGTAAGGTGCTAGTGCTTCTGAAAGACTATGTCTCGGTCATCCGTTTCTCAAACACCATGTAGTGCGAGAAAACAAACGGAGGCGATCGAGTCATGTGGGGAAAAGTGCGCAAACCTCTGCAGAGTAACAAACTAATCATGATTAGCCGTGTCCCCGGTTATGGACATTTTGAGTATCTAGTACTTGAATATCTTTGTGAATCTCAACATGTTACCTCTAATAAAAGCTATTGGGTTTTAATGAGTACTTTTAAATTGGGATTGAGGATGCTGTCAACCATTCTCAATGTTTAACAACCACCATGATAGTTAAGCAAAATTATTCCTTTGATGTAGGGAAAAATTGGCTTTTCGCAAAACTGTAACCATAGAGCCTTACCACCAGCCATAATGCATGTAGTATAGGCTTATCGTTTCATTACTCTCTATGTGTTACATTGCCAGCATATTCCATGTGCTGACCCGTTTTCGGGCTGCAACGTTAATGTTGCAGACTTTTCAGACGACGATTGAGGTGCGTTTAGGTCGTGGTTCTATACTCAGTGATGCCGATGGAGTTGATGGACTCACTTATCTTCCAAGCTTTCCGCTGTTATCGTTATTAGATGGCCTTAAGCCATATTTATTGTAATAAGTTCTTTTTGAGCCATCGATGTAATAAGTGTGTGATTGCAACTCTGCTATAAAACCTCGATGTACTGTGTGGTGTCAGCATTACTGATCCAGGGATGACACCGTAGCACAGTAGACGTGATCCATTCGGGTCAGGTCGCTACAGAGATGGTATCAGAGCACACGCTGACTGTAGGACACGACCACTAAGTTAAGGCCATAGATCACTACTCTCCTCTCATTTTCTAACTCCCCATCTATTCTACTCTTTAGGATGAAGGACGCGAAGATCAAGTACACCCAACCGGATGAAGGCACACCATTTGGATTTCACTTGAAGGAAGTTACCAAGTACCTGAACATTGGACTACCAAGTTTCACCGGGACTTTCAACGCCACTCTGCCTGAAGAGGAGCGCTGGAAGATTCACGCTCACGTTCCGGGAAGAACATTCGCGCCAATCACGAAGCCCATAGATAGTATTTTCAGTGCACCAACTTGGAGTCTGGGAAAGAGCATGGCAGCTCACATCACCATGGGACGCATTGGAGAAGTTTATCAAGAAGACCTCAAGGACACCATCTACCAGATTTGCGGACGCCGAGACGACAAATGGGACATAGTCAGCCCCAAGAAGGATAGATCCATTGCAGCTTTTATCCAGGAGTTAAACCAGCACATTCGACGCCATGAGAACCAGATGTGCAATGATATGGTAGAGTTGAAGAATGCGAAGGCAAGGATCATCGAGCTAGAAGGAGAGATGAAGAATCTACGCAAGGACTACATGGACGAGATCGTAGTTGTCGTAAGGCACAATAACGATCTTAAGTATGAGATTGAAGAACTCAAGAAGAAATTGGAGCTCAAGAATGAAGACAAGTACGTCGCATGTCCAGACGACTACATCATCCTCGACGACACCGATTCGGATCCAAGTGAACCCGATTTTGAAGACGAAGCTGGAGCAGACATCATGGAATCTTCCACCGGTTCAAATTTCTAGAAGTCCCCCACATATTAGTAGTATTTCCCCCATGTAAACATTATAGTACACGCACTTGCGATAGATAGATCGTTGTAAGCCTTGTTTGATTGAATGGAGTGATTTTGTGTGCTTTTGCTCATGTGCATTTGGGTAGTGATTCCCCTTAGACCTCATTCTATTCTAAAATTCTCTTCTTTTCTAAACCCATCAGATGCCTCCGAGACGTGACAATGGATTTCCACTAGAGCTCACTCAGTTGATCCAGCAGCAGAATCAATTGATGCAGATGTTAGTTCAGAATCAGCAGAACAACAACAACAACCCACCACCACCACCTGCGGATCATTTGACTCGTTTCCTTAGACTAAATCCGCCGGTGTACTCCAGTAGCACCGAGCCGATTGTAGCAGATGATTGGCTCCGCAAGATAGGAAGGGAGTTGACCACTGCAGGATGCACAGATGGAGAAAGAGTGAAGTTTGCAGCACATCAGCTTGAAGGACCCGCAGCCGCATGGTGGGAGAATTTCACAGCCACTTACCCGGTAGACACTGTCACATGGGATCAATTTCAGCAAGCTTTCCGCACTGCCCATGTTTCAGCAGGAGCTATGGCCATAAAGAAGCGTGAGTTTCGCAACTTACGCCAAGGAGGAAGGACTGTTGGCCAGTATGTGGAGGAGTTTAGTAAGCTAGCCCGTTATGCCCCAGATGACGTTGCTACGGATGTAGCTAAGCAGGAGAAGTTTCTAGAAGGACTGAATGATGAGTTCAGCATGCCGTTGATGGTAGCAAGTTTCAATAACTACCAGGAGTTAGTAGATCGTGCCATCATGATTGAAGGGAAGCAACAGCAGATTGAGAACCGTAAGAGGAAGTATGGACATGGGAAGTATAACTCTGGAGCCCAGCAGAAGCCCCGTTTTACCCCTAAACCGGGATTTAAGTTTCAGCACACCCATGGAGGAGGTAGCTCGCACAACCATAATGGCCACAAGAATGGTAATGGGAATGGAGGAAGCAACGGCCAGAACCGAACAACCCCATCAACCCCAACCAAGAGAGACCTGAGTCAAGTCACCTGTTTCAAGTGTTCGAAGACCGGACATTATGCCAATGAATGTCCTGAAGGCCAGAATGGAAATGGCAATGGAAGCTCTGGGAAGAAGCCGAACCCTTTCAATAGGGGACAGGTGAACCACGTTAATGTGGAGTAGATTGAAGATCAGCCCGATGCAGTAATCGGTAAGTTTTTGGTTAAGTCATTTACTGCACTCGTTCTTTTTGATACTGGTGCATCGCATTCATACATATCAAGGGGATTTGTGGAAAAGCATAGCCTGCCCACTAGGATTCTTAAAACACCTATGCTAGTAAGCTCGCCAGGAGCAGAATACATGGCCAGACAAGGATGTTTTCAAGTACCATTGAGTATAGGAAGGCATGTATTCCCAACGGATTTAATTATTCTGGAATCCCAAGGTCTGGATGTGATTCTTGGTATGGATTGGCTGTCGATGTATGGAGGAAACATCGATTGCGCCAGTAAGACAATTTTGCTTACCACACCAGAAGGAAGAAGGATCAAGTATGTATCCCGGCATGTGCCAAACAGGACACAAGTGAATTGCTTATCAGGAGTGGTGCGGGAAGAAGTACCAGTGGTGAAGGATTTTCCTGATGTATTTCCGGAAGAGTTGCCAGGCATGCCACCGGATAGAGACATTGAGTTTTTGATTGAACTATTGCCAGGAACAGGCCCGATATCGAAACGACCATACAGGATGCCAGCACAAGATTTGGCAGAAATCAAGAAGCAGATTAAGGAGCTATTGGATAAAGGTTATATACGCCCAAGCTCATCACCTTGGGGATCACCCGTTTTGTTAGTAGAGAAGAAGGATGGATCTTTGAGAATGGTTGTTGATTATCGTGAATTGAATGCGGTAACAATCAAGAACAAGTACCCACTACCAATGATAAATGATCTATTTGATCGTTTGCAAGGAGCCAAAGTGTTTTCCAAGATCGACTTGCGATCAGGGTACCATCAGTTGAAGATTCGGGAGCAAGACATACCCAAGACTGCATTTACCACGAGATATGGACTGTACGAGTATACCGTTATGTCATTTGGATTGACTAAAGCACCTGCCTATTTTATGAACCTGATGAACAAAGTGTTTATGGAGTTTTTGGATAAGTTCGTCGTAGTGTTCATTGATGACATCCTAGTTTATTCAAAGAATGAAGAGGAGCATAAGGAACATTTGCGTTTGGTTTTGGAGAAATTAAGGGAACATCAGTTATATGCCAAATTCAGCAAATGTGAGTTTTGGCTAAAGGAAGTTGGATTTCTCGGACATGTTATATCCGGAGAAGGAATAGCAGTTGACCCCACAAAGGTTGAGACAGTAACTAATTGGGAAGCACCAACGACAGTTGGAGAGATTCGGAGTTTTCTTGGACTCGCAGGATACTACCGAAGATTCATTGAGAATTTCTCAAGGATTGCTAAGCCTATGACTGAATTGTTGAAAAAGGATAACAAATTCATATGGACTGAGGACTGTGAGGCAAGTTTCCAGGAGTTGAAGAAAAGATTGGTTACCTCACCAGTTTTGATATTGCCAGATCAGACTAAGGATTATGAGGTGTATTGCGACGCTTCACGTCGAGGACTTGGAGCAGTGCTTATGCAGGAAGGAAGAGTTGTTTCATATGCTTCACGACAACTTAAGCCCCATGAGTTGAATTATGCCACTCATGATTTGGAGTTAGCAGCCGTTGTGCATGCCCTGAAGACGTGGAGACATTTCCTCATTGGAAATCATTGTGAAGTATATACAGATCACAAGGGTTTGAAGTACATTTTCACACAGAAGGAATTGAATCTCAGACAAAGGAGATGGTTAGAACTTATCAAGGATTATGATATGAGATTGCATTATCACCCCGGAAAGGCTAATGTCGTAGCAGACGCATTGAGCCGTAAGAGCCACGTCAATACCCTAATGATGGGAGGAATACCCAATGAGTTAGCCGAGGACCTTCGAGAGCTATGTTTGGAAATAGTTCCGAGAGGCTACGTAGCAACATTGGAGATTCAGTCGACACTGATGGACAAAATCAGAGAAGCCCAAAAGGCAGATAAGGAAGTTGCCTCTATAAAGGAGAAAATGGGCAAAGGAAAGGCTAAAGGATTTCGTGAGGATGAACACGATACCCTATGGTTTGAAGACTGTGTTTATGTGCCCAATAACCCAGAAATCAGGAAGTTGATTTTACAAGAAGCCCATGATTCACCCTATTCGATTCACCCAGGAAATACCAAGATATATTTGGATTTGAAGAAGACTTTCTGGTGGACCGGAATGAAGAAGGATATTGCGGAATATGTAGCTATTTGCGATGTATGTCAGAGAGTAAAGGCAGAACATCAGAAGCCAGCAGGATTGTTACAACCGTTGCCGATACCCGAATGGAAGTGGGATAAACTAGGCATGGATTTCATCACAGGTTTGCCAAAGACCCGTTCAGGATATGACTCGATTTGGGTTATAGTCGACCGTTTAACAAAGGTAGCTCATTTCATTCCAGTCAAGACTACCTATAGCAGTGCTAAGTTGGCAAAGATATACATGACCAGAATTGTGTGTTTACACGGAGTTCCGAGGAGCATCGTATCAGATAGAGGAACCCAGTTTACCTCGAAATTTTGGAACCAGTTGCACGAGACATTGGGAACTAGATTGGAATTCAGTACAGCTTTCCACCCACAGACCGATGGACAGACTGAGAGAGTCAATCAGATTTTGGAAGATATGCTGAGAGCTTGTGCACTAGATTATGGATCTAGCTGGGATGATAATTTACCGTATGCGGAGTTTTCTTATAACAATAGTTACCAAACCAGTTTGAAGATGGCCCCTTTCGAAGCTTTATACGGAAGGAGGTGCAGGACACCGTTATCATGGAACGAAGTTGGAGACCGTCAATTCTTTGGACCAGATTTGATTAAAGAGTCTGAACAGAAGGTTAAGTTGATTCGAGACAGGCTCAAGGTAGCCCAGTCCAGACAGAAGAGCTATGCCGATTCAAAGCGCAAAACGATTGAGTATGAAGTTGGAGACAGAGTATATCTCAGAGTATCCCCGCTTCGAGGAGTTAAGCGTTTTGGAGTTAAAGGAAAGTTAGCACCCCGTTTCCTTGGACCGTATAAGATTTTGCAACGTATGGGAGAAGTTGCTTATAAGTTGGAATTGCCAGAAGGACTGTCAGGAGTTCATGATGTATTCCATGTTTCTCAGTTGAAGAAATGCCACCCAGAGATAGCAGAGGTACCGTTAAGAGACACAGTGCCACTGGAAGCAATTCAGTTGAAGGATGACTTGACATATGAGGAAAAACCTGTTAAGATTCTCGATTATGCCAGCAGAGTTACCCGCAGCAAAGTTATCAAGTTTTGTAAAGTTCAGTGGAGCCACCACACTGAGGATGAAGCCACCTGGGAAAGAGAGGAAGTTTTGCTCAAGGACCACCCTCACCTATTTTCTAGCCAACCCGAATCTCGAGGGCGAGATTCATCTTAAGGGGGTAGGTTTGTAACATCCCAAATTTTCAATTTGGAATGTTATACATTAGGTCATCATGCATACCATGTTTTTCTCGCATTTTCCGATCCTAGAAAATTTCACGCAACTCAAGGACCCTCGGAGAGAGTTGGAAGTTTCATTATTTTCATATTTGGGATTTCTCAAATTTTGAAAATAGGATCATTTGGATTTATTTAATTATCTTCATAAAGTTTTCCTATAAAAATTTTGAGAGAGGGAATAATATGACTTTCCCAAATTTAGGAAAAAATGAAGATTTAATAAATAAACCCATTTTGATTTTGCCGGAGTTTTATTTGCGTTTTATTTGCCTTAGGGAAAAATGCGTGTTTAAAAAAAAATTGCATTTAGGCCCCGAGTAAAGTTCATTTCTGTTCGACTCATTTTTAGGAGTCGGGGAAAGTTTACTGTATTAATTTTGGAGTTCGTTTAGATTTTTTTTATTTTGTCGCTCTGCGCGCGAGACCGTTTAAAAAAAAAAAACTGCAGCGCCTTGGGCCAAAGGCCCAAGCTGCTAGCCGCCGGCCGGCCAAGGCCAAGGCCACCGCGCGCGCACGCACCAAGGGGGCCAGGGAGCCACTCCTTTTTCCTTGTCCTAGTAGGACTCTTTTCCTACTTCGTTTATTCCGTATCTAATCCTAGATCTATTCCTAATCCTAATCTATTTCTTGCCCCCTACCCCAAGCAAAAACCCTCCCCTCCCCAATATAAATACCCAAGCACCCCCCCTCTAAACCATCAAACCAACACCTCTCCTCTCCTCCGCCTCACCACCGCGCCACCCAACGCCGCGCCGCCTCACCACCGCGCCACCCCACACCCAACGCCGCCGCCGCCTTACGCCGCCGCCGGAGCCCCTCGCTCTTCGAGGTACTAGCCCCGCGCCGCGTCACCTTTTCTTTTCTCGGATCGTTTTCTTCTAATCGTTCCGATTCTTTTCTTCTCTAAACCGTTCCGGTTTTCTAGATCAGTTTTTCGTTCGGATTTCTTCTCCGAAACCCTAGATCGGATTCGTTTTCTTCTCCGATTTAGTTGCCTTTTACCGTTCGCCGGACCGTTCGTCCTAACGAACGTGATCACCGGATTCTTCTAGGTTAATGAACGTCCGTTCGTTTAACCGTTCGTCGTTCTCTTTTCTCGTCGGATTTATTCCGCGATTCTTCCGATCGTGATTTCAGATCCGATCTTCTTTCTAGTCTATCTTCTTGCTCGTTTATCGGAATCAGGTGATTCAAATGCCTGGAGTTTCGCCTCGAAACCGCCGTTCCGACTAACCAACTTAAACTAAGTTTTGTTACTGTAAAATTTTGACCTAGTTTCAACTTGCTAGAACCGAGTTGTTTTCTTTCGTCGTTTGACTTTCGATGCTTTATTTGATTCGATTCTTTTGCAACCAGGGTTCTTAAGTTGAACTCTCTGGTTAGATCTTTTATTCGAGATTTCCCTGTGCATTAGATGAGTACTTATTGTATGCTTGTTGTTTGTCTGCGATAGATTACCCAGATTGCGCCGCTTGTTACTTCGAAACCCTAGGACTCGCGGATCATCAGCAAGGCAAGTAACACTTGATCATATCTTTCCTACTACCCAGTTTTATTGCATTAGATCAAATCCTCTCACACTGCATGATTAGGATCTAATTAAATTGTGGGATGGGAAGTAGATGAGGTAGTACCTATTACCTGTATTATTATCAAACCCTTGGGAGTTACTTCTACGTTTGCTTATTATGCCATGCTATGCTAGTAGACGTGGATTGGGTGAGTGATATCCATGACAGATGTGAGTTGATAATTTTAATGGTTTATCTAAGGTGGCAACTTAAACACACATCTGGGTGGATTGAGGCACCTGATGTCTATCAGGACTTGCCTGTTTTTTTGGACCGCCACCCAGGCTCAAAGGGATCATAAGATCTTTCATGCTAGAAACTTCCGTGTGCAGCCACATGCTACTATGGGCTCTAGCATAGTTGACTAAGTTGTGCGAACTCTTACGGGGTGGACTAGCAGATGTAGGGGATGTAGGTGTACCGGTCTACCCCACATGTAAGGTGCTAGTGCTTCTGAAAGACTATGTCTCGGTCATCCGTTTCTCAAACACCATGTAGTGCGAGAAAACAAACGGAGGCGATCGAGTCATGTGGGGAAAAGTGCGCAAACCTCTGCAGAGTAACAAACTAATCATGATTAGCCGTGTCCCCGGTTATGGACATTTTGAGTATCTAGTACTTGAATATCTTTGTGAATCTCAACATGTTACCTCTAATAAAAGCTATTGGGTTTTAATGAGTACTTTTAAATTGGGATTGAGGATGCTGTCAACCATTCTCAATGTTTAACAACCACCATGATAGTTAAACAAAATTATTCCTTTGATGTAGGGAAAAATTGGCTTTTTCGCAAAACTGTAACCATAGAGCCTTACCACCAGCCATAATGCATGTAGTATAGGCTTATTGTTTCATTACTCTCTATGTGTTACATTGCCAGCATATTCCATGTGCTGACCCGTTTTCGGGCTGCAACGTTAATGTTGCAGACTTTTCAGACGACGATTGAGGTGCGTTTAGGTCGTGGTTCTATACTCAGTGATGCCGATGGAGTTGATGGACTCACTTATCTTCCAAGCTTTCCGCTGTTATCGTTATTAGATGGCCTTAAGCCATATTTATTGTAATAAGTTCTTTTTGAGCCATCGATGTAATAAGTGTGTGATTGCAACTCTGCTATAAAACCTCGATGTACTGTGTGGTGTCAGCATTACTGATCCAGGGATGACACCGTAGCACAGTAGACGTGATCCATTCGGGTCAGGTCGCTACAATAGGTGCACTAGTTCAGTGAAGAGATGGTGATAAAAGTGTAGTATGGATAGTAGATATGAGTTTTTATAGTGCGAACAATAAAAAACAGCAAGGTATTAAATAGTAAAACGGAGCACAAACGGTATTTCAATGATGGAAAATGAGGCCTAGGGTGCATACTTTCAATAGTGCAATCTCTCAACAATGCTAACATAGTTGGACCATATGATTATCCCTCAAAGTACAATAAAGAATCACTGCCAAGTTCCTATTAGCGGAGAACAGAAGATAGAAATTGTTTGTAGGGTACGAAACCACCTCAAAGCTATTCTTTTCGATCAATCTATCCTAGAGTTCATACTAAAATAACAGAAAGCTATTCTTTTCGATCGATCTAAACAAGAGCTCGTACTAAAATAACACCATGTGATGCATATCAACAACCTCTAATGTCACCTAGATACCCCAATGTCACCGCGAGTACCCATGAGTTAGTTATACGATATGTATCAAATAATTTCAGATTCATAATACTCAATCCACACAAAGAGCTACAAGGAGACCCCAAAGTTTCTAGGAGAAAAGATAATCAAAACATGCATCAACCCCTATGCATAGATTACCCCAAAGTCACCTCAGGAATCCGCAAGTTGAGTGCCATAACATATATCAAGTGAATCAAAATAATACCCATTGTCACCACTGGTATTCATATGCAAGACATATATCATGTTCTCAGATCTGAACATTCAATCCGACAAGACAAAACTTCAAAGGGTAAAGACTCAATTCATCTCAACAAGTGTAGAGAGGGGAGAAACATCATTTGATCCATCTACGTTAACAAAGCCCATGATACATCAAGATCGTGACATCTCAAGATCGCGCGCGCGTGAGAGAGAGAGAGAGGGAGATTAAACACATAGCTACTGGTACAAACCCTCAACCCCAAGGGTAGAATACTGCTACGTCTTGAGCTTGCGTTGGTTTTCCTTGAAGAGGGTGATGCAGCAATAGTAGCGTAAGTATTTCCCTTAGTTTTTTTTGAGAACCAAGGTATCAATCCAGTAGGAGGCTCCTCAAAAGTCCCACACACCTACACAAACAAATGAAGAACTCGCAACCAACACAATAAAGGGGTTGTCAATCCATTCACAGCCACTTGCGAAAGTGAGATCTGATAGAGATAATATGATAAGATAAATATATTTTTGGTATTTTATAATATAGATTGGAAAAGTAAAGATGCAAATAAAAGTAGATTAAAAGCTTATATGATAAAAGATAGACCCGGGGCCATAGGTTTCACTAGTGGCTTCTCTCAAGATAGCAGAAGTATTACGGTGGGTGAACAAATTACTGTCGAGCAATTGATAGAAAAGAGAATAATTATGAGATTATCTAGGCACGATCTTGTATATAGGCATCACGTCCGTGACAAGTAGACCGACTCCTTCCTGCATCTACTACTATTACTCCACACATCGACCGCTATCCAACATGCATCTAGAGTATTAAGTTCATAAAGAACAGAGTAACGCATTAAGAAAGATGACACGATGTAGAGGGATAAACTCATGCAATATGATATAAACCCCATATTTTTATCCTCGATGGCAATAATACAATACGTGCCTTGCTGCCCCTGCTGTCACTGGGAAAGGACACCGCAAGATTGAACCCAAAGCTAATCACTTCTCCCATTGCAAGAAAGATCAATCTAGTAGGCCAAACCAAACTGATAATTCGAAGAGACTTGCAAAGATAACTTAATCACACATAAAAGAATTCAGAGGAGATTCAAATATTTCTCATAGATAAACTTGATGATAAACCCACAATTCATCGGATCTCGACAAACACACCGCAAAAAGAGTTACATCGAATAGATCTCCAAGAAGATCAAGGAGAACATGGTATTGAGATCCAAAAAGAGAGAAGAAGCAATCTAGCTAATAACTATGGACCCGAAGGTCTTTGGTAAACTACTCACAACTCATCAGAGGGGCTATGGTGTTGATGTAGAAGCCCTCCGTGGTTGATTCCCCCTCCGGCGGAGCGTCGACGAAGGCTCCAAGATGGGATCTCGCGGATACAGAAGGTTGCAGCGGTGGAATTAGGTTTTTGTGGCTTGTTATGATGTTCTCGGGGTACGTGGGTATATATAGGAGGAAGAAGTAGGTCGGTGGACGCCCGAGGGGCCCACGAGATAGGGGGACGTGTCCAGTAGGGGGGCGCCCTCGACCCTCGTGGCTGCCTCGACTGCTTCTTGACTTGCACTCCAAGTCCTCTGGGCCACGTTCGTTCCAAAAATCACGCTCCCGAAGGTTTCATCTCATTTGGACTCCGTTTGATATTCCTTTTTCTTCAAAATACTGAAATAGGCAAAAAAACAGCAATATGGGCTTGGCCTCCGGTTAGTAGGTTAGTCCCAAAAATGATATAAAAGTGTAAAGTAAAGCCCATAAACATCCAAAACAGGTAATATAATAGCATGGAACAATAAAAAATTATAGATACATTGGAGACGTATCAACTACTCCCTCCTCATCGTGGTGGCCGCCGGGATGAGGAAGATGGCCACCGGTGATGATCTCCCCCTCCGGTAGGGTGCCGGAATGGGCTCCCGATTGGTTTTTGGTGGCTACAGAGGCTTGCGGTGGCGGAACTTCCGATCTAGGGTTATTTCTGATGGTTTCTCTATTTATCGGAATTTTTGGCATCGGTCTCACGTCCAGATGGTCCTCGAGGTGAGCACAATTCGCCGGGGCACGGGCAAGGGCCCAGGCGCGCCCCGGTGGGTTGTGCCCTCCTCTTGGCTCTTCTGGCCCTTCCACAAAGCTTCGGGGGTCTCTTTTGTTCCAAAAAAATTGCTAAGAAGTGTCAGCTCATTTGGAGAACTTTCATTTCTGTACAAAAAACAACACCACGGTAGTTCTGCTGAAAATAACGTCAGTCCGGGTTAGTTCCATGCAAATCATACCAAAACCATATAAAATTATTGTAAACATGGCATGAATATTTCATAAATTATAGATACACTGGAGACGTAGCAGCATCCCCAAGCTTAATTCCTACTCGTCCTCGAGTAGGTAAATGATAAAACAAATAATTTATGAAGTGTGAATGCTAGCAAAGTGCATAAGTTTGATCAATAGAAATTAAAATCACTTTTCTAGCATCATAACAGCAACATTTTCTCATAAAAACTAATCATGTTAAAGCAGCAACCAATTCACATGTTAAGGTTCAACTAATGAATTCTCTTGAAACTTAATAACCTATGTTCTCAGTCACCAAGCAATTGCAATTCAACTTATTGAACAGAGTTTAAGTAAGAGCTCCACATACTCAACCATCATATAGTCTTCTATGATTGCTAACACTCAACGCATACACATGAGCAAAATGTTTCAACCACACACATAGAAAGATAGGGGCTTATTGTTTTGCCTCCCAACGTATTGACCTCAAGGTTGATGTCAACAATAATAACCCATGCTACCCATATCCAACTGGATATATGTGCCTAGATCTTTCCTCACCATATGATGCTTGCCAAAAGAGAAAAAGAAAAAGGAATAGATAGAAAAACTTTGACTCTTTGCATAAAAGTAAATACTGAAAAGTAAAAGATAGGCCCTTCGCAGAGGGAAGTAGAGGTTGCCGTGCGCTTATTTGTTTGTATTCTCAACCCCTTAGTGCAAAAGAACATCACGTTATATTGCCCCTTGTGATAGAAACCTTTCTATGCAGTCTTTCGCTTTTATTTTTCGCCGTCACAAGTTCGTACAACGCTCAATTTTCTCTTACACTAAATGATCTAACACTTTTAGAAGCAGTTTTTATTGTCTTATTGCACCGATGACAACTTACCTGAAGGATCTTGCTCAATCCATAGGTAGGTTTTGTGGACTCTCAAAACAAGATTTGGGTTCAAGCGTTTTTGGATGCACAAGTAGTATCTCTACTTGGTGCGGAATTTTTGGCTAGCAAGGATAGGGGGCAAGCACCACATGTTGAAGGATCTACGACAATATAACTTCTATGTGAATATGAACAAACATAAATCATTACATTGTCTTCCTTGTCCAACGTCAACAATTTTGGCATATAATATTTTGATGGGGGCTCACAATAACAAAAGATTTCCAAGATAGTGTATTTGCATGTGAAAGTTCTCTTCCTTATATTAATCATTCAGGAATTTCTTGTATGACCAATATTGTGATTGTCAAGCTTCAAAACATTTCACTTTATAAACCCAATATGAAGCTACTACTAGGCATGATATGAACATATAATTTCAACTTCATGATATTTAGTTCATTCAACAATTTACTCATAGGATATAAGTGAAGTACAAGAGTAAATGACAAGCTACTCCAAAAAGATATAAGTGAAGATCAAGCGAGTAGTTATGTAAACGGGTAGCTATTTGAGGACTCTCTTTTATAAACTTTCAGATCTAAATATTTTATTAAAACAGCAGGCAGAAACAAAACAAAATGACATTCCAAGGATAACACACATCATGTGGAGAAGCAAAAACTTAGGCTCAACCGATACTAACCGATAATTGTTGAAGAGGAAAGGTGGGATGCCTACCGGGGCATCCCCAAGCTTAGATGCTTGAGACTTCTTGGAATATTAGCTTGGGATGCCTTGGTAATCCCCAAGCTTGAGCTTTTGTGTCTCTTTAATTCCTCTCATATCACGGTTTCCC
This sequence comes from Triticum dicoccoides, assembly GCF_002162155.2. Taxonomy (NCBI): domain Eukaryota; kingdom Viridiplantae; phylum Streptophyta; class Magnoliopsida; order Poales; family Poaceae; genus Triticum; species Triticum dicoccoides. The sequence continues at coordinate 164,487,368 of NC_041381.1, forward strand.
TTAATCTCAAAAACTTCATCCACACAAAACTCAACAGAACTCGTGAGATAAGTTAGTATAAACCAATGCAAAAACCTTATCATTCTCTACTGTAGCAAATCACAAAATTTATTATTCAACATTGAATACTAAATGCCTCTGCATATTTAATACCCCTATCCTCAAATCGACATTAAACAAGAAAACATATGCAGACAATGCAAACATAACAGCAATCTGCCAAAACAGTACAGTCTAAAGAATGCAATATTCATCACTCCCTAACTCCAAAAATTCTGAAAACATTACCACACTTTAGAAAATTTATTAGAGCTTATTTTGCAAAAAGTTTCAGAATTTGATCACATTCTTATGTTTCTAGGGAAATTTTGCAACAACAATAAACTTTCTGTTTTGAAACAACAACATGTATACTTGCAAAATAAGCATGGCAAAGGCTATCATTGCCACTTTTATTGTAATAAAATATGCAAAACATTATTCTAAATAACAGCGCGCAAATCATAACAAAATAAATTGACACTCCAAGCAAAAAACATATCATGTGATGGATGAAAACACGACTCCAAGTGAGATTACTGATAATGTTGGAGACGAAAGACGGGATGCCTTCTGGGGCATCCCCAAGCTTTGTTGCTTGGATATTCCTTGAATATTACCTTGGGGTGCCTTGGGCATCCCCAAGCTTAGGATCTTGTCACTTATTATTCTCCTCATATCAACATCTCATCCAAAACTTGAAAACTTCAATCACACAAAACTTAACGGAACTTCGTGAGATAGGTTAGTATGATAAAGAGCAAACCATTTCACTTTGGTACTGTCAAATACAAGATTCATAATTGTTTCAACACAATGCCTACTGTAGCATATCATTTCCACAATTTATATTGAGCAATGTAAGCCATAGAAACAAGGAAACAAGCAAACTATGCATTGAAATCGTCTTGGGAGAGGCACCAGGACAGGAGGTCCGTGGTGCTCTTCTCTTCCGGTGACCCCTGGTGAGCTATGGGAGAAGGGCGGGCTGGAGTCCCATGACTTACCCTCTTCGCAGGACTCCACCGTGCAGCACAGACGGGGGTTGCGCTGTTGTGATGGTGAGGGGGGGAGCAAGACTATCGAGCAAGTGGCTCCACAGTCTCCTTCCCCCTTGGCTACTGTGGGCGATACCCGCTCGACCACTCCCTACCCTTCTTCACCGACGCTAGAGGAAGGGTGTGGGAGTTGGGTGCATACGCCTTGGGAAAGGACGGCGGAGGAGCTTGTCGCTTTCAGTGTGATCGCGGATCCGGTGACGGCTGGCAGGCGTGTTAGCAACCGGATCCAGGGACAACCAGATGCAGACGACCTGCAGCTAGCGCGCGCCAAGAGGGCGGCCATGCTTCGCGATGTCGAGGCTACTACAAGTATGTCATTTGATAAGAGTTGTTCAAGTTTGCATTTCACAGAGAATGAAATAGTTTATAAGGCAAACGACTTAGGAATTTCTTTGGGGTTAAATGAAAACGAGGTTGTGAAATCCGTAAACGATCTTTTAGACTAAGAAGCGGAGAGGGCTTTAGAAATTATTCGCAATCTTGCATCTGTCAAACCCATGAATGACAATGACATGGAAATTTTGGGAATGGTTGCTCTCAAAAATATATGTAACAATCTCTTGCACTACAGGAATCAGGCACTTTGCCGTCCGCCATGGCTGACGGCAAAGGCATGCGTAGCGGACGACAAAGGCCTTTGCCGTCCTTCAGAAGACAGCAACATGTCTGGCTGAATAGGCTACGGCAAAGGGCTCTTTGCCGTCTGCTGGCGGACGGCAAAGATGATATGGTCTTTGCTGTCCGCCAGCCCACGACAAAGGACTTGGACAACACACATGGCAGCTTATGGCCGTTAGGGGGTTAACAATGCGCTTTGCCGTCAGCTGGCGGATGGCAAAGACCATTTCATCTTTACCGTCAGCCAGCGGACGACAAAGTAACCAAATAGGCCAGCCCCCTAGGTTGCACAAGTAGCTGCCACGTGGCAGCTTTGCCGTCTGCTGGCTAAAGGCAAATCTCTTTGTCGTCTGCCAGCGGACGACAAAGAGCCTGTATAGCCCCTGTTTATTCTGTTTTTTCTTAGATTCATTCAATTTCAACACACAAGCTTGAACACACAAATTTCACAACAGACATATCCAACACACATCATATATACATACATAACCAACACATAGTTCCATCCATACATATTACAATAGTTTCACATTTCTCATTCAACACCTATCCATCCATATAACAAGTTCCACATTGTTCATCGATACAAAATAAAAGCAGAAAGGGAAAAGAAGCACTCCATCCATGCAAGCTTCCGTGAAGTAAATGAAATCTGCAAAATGGGAAACAAGAAAGCTAGAAGAAGAATACTAGAAGAAGAAGAAGACTAGAAGAAGAAGTAAGCATACTTAGGTAAAATGGAGTTAACCTAGATAATTATGCCAGTTTTGAGTGAACTAAGCATATTGTGCCATTTTTGATATAAAGCAGCTAAGTATAGGTATTTATTGAGCTAACCTAGGTAACTAAGCATATTAGAGCTAACTTAGAGCTAACTTAGGTCATTTTGGAGAAGAAGAAGAATAATAAGAATAAGAATAAGAAGAAGAAGAAGACTAGAAGTAAAAGAAGAAGAAGAACAAGAAGAAGACTAGAAGAAGAAGAAGGTTTTTACCCTTTTCCTTCTCATTCTTATTCTTTTATTCTTTTATTCTTTCTTTTTCTTCTTCTATTCTTTCTTTTTCTCCTCTTCCTTGTTTTTCTTCTTATTCCTTATTTGTGTCATTTTAGAGCTTACATAGGTAATTATGCCTTTTTTAGCTAACTAAGCTTATTATGTTAATATGGAGGAAAATAAGGTAAGTATAGCTCATTTTTGTGCAAACATAAGTAATTATGCCATTTTTGAGCTAACGCAGGTAAAATGAATTATTTTGGAGCTAATCTAGCTAAAATGGATCATATTGGCGCTAACCTAGGTTAAATGTGTCATTTCGGAGCTAACTTAATTAATTATGCCATTTTAGTTAACTAAGCATAAATATGCCATTTTTTACACAAGTAAGCCAAGTGTATGTCATTATTGAGCAAACCTAGGTAACTAAGCATATTAGAGATAACTTAGCATATATATTAGAGCTAACTTAGGTCATTTCGGAGGAAACAAAGCTAAGTATAGATCATTTTGGAGATCTGACATACCTGACATAGTTCACTCCTCCTTCTTCTCCTTCTCATTCTTCATCCTGATGCGCCTAGAGCGGCGAGGCAGTGGAGGCAGTGGGATGTAGTTTTCTACCACCATTGGCATGGCCATGTCGCCCGGTGAAGGAAATATGCCCTAGAGGCAATAATAAAGTTATTATTTATTTCCTTATTTCATGATAAATGTTTATTATTCATGCTATAATTGTACTAACCAGAAACTTAGTACATGTGTGAATACATAGACAAAACATAGTGTCCCTAGTATGCCTCTACTTGACTAGCTCGTTAATCAAAGATGGTTATGTTTCCTAACCATATACATGTGTTGTCATTTGATGAACGGGATCACATCATTAGGAGAATGATGTGATGTACATGACCCATCCGTTAGCTTAGCATTATGATCGTTACAATTTCTTTGCAACTGCTCACTTCAGGATTTATACATGTTCCACAGACTATGAGATTATGCAACTCCCGAATACCGGAGGACCACTTTGTGTGCTACCAAACGTCACAACGTAAATGGGTGATTATAAAGGTGCTCTATAGGTGTCTTCGAAGGTGTTTGTTGGGTTGGCATAGATCGAGATTAGGATTTGTCACTCCGTGTTTTGGAGAGGTATCTCTGGGCCCTCTCGGTAATACTCATAACTATAAGCCTTGCAAGCATTGTGACTAATGAGTTGGCTACAGGATGAAGTATTATGGAATGAGTAAAGAGACTTGCCGGTAACGAGATTGAACTAGGTATGATGATACTGGCGATCGAATCTCGGGCAAGTAACATACCGATGACAAAGGGAACAACGTATGTTTTTATGTGGTTTGACCGAAAGATCTTTCTAGAATATGTAGGAGCCAATATGATCATCCAGGTTCTGCTATTGGTTATTGACCGGAGATGTGTCTCGGTCATGTCTACATAGTTCTCGAACCCGCAAGGTCCGCATGCTTAACGTTCGATGATGATTTGTATTATGAGTTATGTGATTTGATGAGCAAAGTTTGTTTGGAGTCTCGGATGAGATCACGGACGTGACGAGGAGTCTCAAAATGGTCGAGACATAAAGATCGATATATTGGAAGGATATATTCGTACATCGAAAAGGTTCTGAGTGATTCGGGTATTTTTTCGGAGTACCGGAGAGTTACGGGAATTCGCCGGGGGAAGTAATGGGCCTTATTGGGCCATACATGAAAGGAGAGAAGGGCCTCAAGGGGTGGCCGCACTCCCCCCTATGGGCTGGTCCATATTGGACTAGGAGGCGGCGGTGACTGTCGGTGTCAAAACCGGCGGATCTCGGGTAGGGGGTCCCGATCTGTGCGTCTAGGCTGATGGTAACAGGAAGCAAGGGACACTATGTTTACCTGGGTTCGGGCCCTTTCAATGGAGGTAACACCCTACTTCCTGCTCGATTAGTATTGAAGATATGAGTAGTACAAGAGTAGATCTACCACGAGATCGTAGAGGCTAAACCCTAAGAGCTAGCCTATGATGGTATGATTGTAATTGTGATCAGCCTTCTAAGGACCAACCTCTCCGGTTTATATAGACACCGGAGAGGGCTAGGGTTTACATGGAGTCGGTTACAAGGAAGGAAACACAATATCCGGATCGCCAAGCTTGCCTTCCATGCAAAGGAGTGTCCCATCCCGACACGGGCCGAAGTCTCGAGTCTTGTGTCTTCATGCTTCAATAGTCCGGACGATGTATATAGTCCGGCTGTCCGGATACCCCCCAATCCAGGACTCCCTCAGTAGCCCCTGAACCAGGCTTCAATGACGATGAGTCCGGCGCGCAGTCTTGTCTTCGGCATTGCAAGGCGGGTTCCTTCTCCGAATACTCCAAAGTAGTTATCGAACACATAGACCGTGTCCGGATCTGCAAAATGATCTTCACATACCGCTATAGAGAGAATGATATTTCACAAATGCAATCTGCTGACAACTTTTTAGACAACGTGACATGTCATTGTGGTTGGGTCAGTATTCGAACCGTTTCCCTTCAACCAGCCGCAACGCATATTGCGAGGCGGTTTCTTTGACACGTCTTGTCAAAGCAGAGATCGTGTCCCCTTATTGTGGGATTCTCATCAATACGAGCATGGGTGACCCCACGATGACCATTGATATGACTCCTGTGTTTTTAGATAAGCCTCAAGCGGTCACGCCGAGGACTCTTGATATTCACCCCCTTTATAAAGGGGCTGAGGCCTATGCCTCTTTTCCATCTTCCTCGCGCCTTCTCGCACCTCGAGTTCTAACACCCGAGACCTAAGCTCCGACACCCCAGATCCTCCAATATGCCCGGATTCGACCCTCAAGGCCGGTGGGTGGCCTCCTCGATTCAAAAGGAAGACATTGCGAAGCTTAGGGAGGTCGGATATCTGACTGCCGACATCCAGCACAGGTTTCCTACTCCATGGCAGGTCATCCCTACACCGGAGCCCAATGAGTGCGTCGTGTTTGTCCCTCACTTCCTCCGCGGCTTGGGCTTCACCCTCGACCCCTTTGTGAGGGGGCTCATGTTCTACTATGGGTTGGATTTTCATGATCTGATTCTGGACGCTATCCTCCATATCTCGTCGTTCATTATTGTATGCGAGGCTTTTCTCCACGTCACCCCACACTTCGGCTTATGGCTCAAGACCTTCAATGTGAAGTCGAAGATGATCGAGGGGCGAGATGTGGAGTGCGGAGGTGCCATAATAAGCAGGAACGCCGATGCCCCATGGCCAGAGGGTTCTTTCCCAGAAGTATCCGATGTATGGCAGCGGAGGTGGTTTTATGTTACGGCTCCCAGAGGCACAAAGTGGGTAGCCTCCCCCGAGTTCCGCTCGGGCCCTCCGTCACAGTTGGCGTCTTGGACTGACGTAGGACGGAATTGGGGGCCCGCTGGTGATGTACCAGTACTACAGAATCGCATCCGGGAGCTTCTCGAGAGGGACATAAATCTTGTTAGCATAATGCAAGTGATGTTAATCCAACGGATGTTGCCGTGTCAACGCCGGCCTCTACGGTTGTGGGAGTTTAATCCAGAGGGTCCGCGGACTGTTAAGCATTTCTTCGGCTTGAAGCTCGAAAGGATGTGCAAATTATTCTTCGGACCGATAGTAGAGTGTCCGGACACCATCGAGGATGCGGGCCTAAGCTACAATCGCCTGGATACCCAAGTAAGTAACCTTGATACCGGACACCTTGTTTTGTATTTGTCATAATTGTTTATTCTGAAAATCATCTGTGGCCAGGAATGGCTCAGCAAGGCGGAGAGAATCAGGTGTCCGGCGCCACTTCTCGAAGGCTCGCCTGGTCCCACCATGGCCAAGATGCTTGACCGGGTACTCAGCAGAATGCCCTCAGGGAAAGACAAGGGAATGAACAAAGAAACCGAACTCCACACGCTACGCATCCGAACCGGGGGAATTGTTACCTCCCCTAAGGAGGATAGTCGGGAAGGGGAGGCTAAGGCCTCCTCCCCGCGCGGGAAGAAGAGGGTTGCTCCGAAGACTTGGAGGCGGAGATGCCCAAACCAGGGAAAAAGGAGTCCCCACGGGGCCTTGCCCCGACGGGCACCCTTACCGCGTCAGGCCCGCCAACGGGCCAGCCCTCCACCGAGCTGTAAGTCAATCGTTAATTTGAAGGTATCGTGTTTCTCCTAGATCAATAACCAGGATTCGTCTTTTGCAATCCGACTAGCAGCTCTTCTCAACAGAGTTCGTCTTCGGGGGATCTTCCTCCAGAGATGATGGAGAGCAAGACCCCACCCGCCTCTCTGACTCATGAAGCGGGCGACACCGAGGTGTCATCATGGAGGAGTCCGGATCTGCCGAAGCCGGAAGCCAATGCGTCAGCCGCCCTGAGCCCGGAGCGTTTGGCTCCCACGGGGGGCGATGGGAAGGGTCTGACACAGTTCAATGTCCGACCGGACGTACTGACAGGCCTACTGGAGCGAGCTGCGCTCTCGGAGGAGCACCGCTCATTAATGAGCGTGGTGCTCAAGATGATTTCATCCGCTACAAGCGGCTTGAATGAAGCATTTACAAGCTTGCTCAGAGGCTTTGAGGTATGTAGTGAAGAATACACAATTTTTTGGATGTGAGGCACGCGCTAGGTGTGCTCCATATAGATAGTAGCCCCTGAGACTCTGGTTGCCCGCCTTAAGCAGCAAACGGGGGATTATAAATCAATGATTGTGCTGTAAATACGTGTAGGTACCTGTGGGTCCGGCCGCCGACCAGTCCATTGAAGTTGCCGAACTAACGAGGCAGATTGGATCGATTGATGCCGATATCACGCTGGTGAATGAGAGGCTGGACAAATCACAAGGTATGTGCTCTGCCTTCCTTTGTATAGGAAAATATGAAGGCGTCATGATATTAATGTGGTATGTTTGGACTGCAGATGGTGCTGCTGCCGTGGAGGTCCTGAGGGCGGAACTTGCCCAGGCCAAGGAGCAAGCTCGGGTTACCAATGCGGCTGCCCTAAAAGCGGCCAAAGATTTGAGAGCCGAATAGGCTGCTCATCGCCGAAGCAAGGAAAAGATAGCCGAAATGGCTGTGGAGTTAAAAAATGCCGCTGACCGGTATGAGCTCCTTAAAAAGGAGCATAAGGATAGTTTGGCCAACCTGAACAAGGCAGTTAATGCCACCAAGGAAATACGGACCAAGCTCAGGGGTGCGCGGGAGGAGCTTCAACAGGCCGGTAAAATCACGGCTGGGGGTTCCTACTTGCTGCGGATGACGTTTTTCGATCCGAAGAATGCTCCCCTGGATGGAAGCTGGAGTCCTTCAGACGTGTATGCGGATTTGGCGAAGAGTACAGTTGACGCTGCCAAGTTCTTCGAGGATCAGGGTGATAAGGAAGTGGAGAAGCTTTTCTGGTCGCAATTCAATGCTCCCACTCGCCCGCTGCCGTTGAGTGACAAGATGGCTGCTGTAGCGGAGCTTCACAGGTTGTCCGGGCTTGCAATGCGGTCTGTAATAGACCATCTTTGGCTGAAGGGGCCTAAGCCGGACAGTTATTTTGGCTTGGTGCAGTAATTCCTTGGGGGCGTGCCCCAGATTGATGCCATGAGAAGGTCGGCGTGCATAGAAGGTGCACGGATGGCCCTTGCCCATGTTAAAGCATTTTGGGAAGGTATGGAGGCCACCATTGTGGTGACCCAGGATCCGGAGGGAGGCCAGTATCCGGCCAAGCACTATTTGGCACAGGTTACAGAAGGTGCCCGCCTAATAGAGGCGCAGTGCTCGAAGGATGTCTTTGTTCGAGCGACAAATCAGATCATTGTAAAAACAATGTTATTTTGGTTATAAGGCTATATCTATACTTTTTGCCTGAAAGTATTATTGTGTCTCCTGTGTGGCTGTTTTTTGTATATTTAAATATGTAATCTGAAAGATAGCAGTCGTTGGCTTCAGCCCCCACGCATATAATGCGGGGGTGTTCGCGAAAAATATGCTTAATCACACGTCTTCGTCCATTAAGGAGGTGATCACACGTCGAACTAGGCAACCGGACTATATAGCTGTAACACTTTCGCTTGGCCATGGGAGTCTAAGGTTGGGGCTACTATGTAGCCCCTGGTACCTTCGCGTGCATCCGAATACGGGCGCGTATGTACATGACCGGGAAATGGCCCTTCGTTAATGCGGAGGAATCCTAAAGATTCCGGTGAGTCTACGAGTGGTTGAATAGTCTCTCGCTGCATCATGACAGTCAGTTTTCGGCTTTCTCTACTGAGGTGCTCATCCGGAATAACCAGGGCACAATCGCATTAGTTATCCTTTGGCCACCTTAGCCGATAATAACGGAACGTAAGGCGGCAAACCCAGGAGCCGGGCAAACCCAACATTTGACCAAAGACATGATTCGAAGCTGATGCATATAAGGCCAAACTCGTGACGCCGAACACTCCCGAAGGTATTCAGACTTTATAACAGATGATGGGCTCAAGAATGCCCATTCATAATAAACCCTGTGTTTCCAGGTACGTGCATTAATCTGTCGTGGCGAAATGCCAATAACGACAGTATCCTCTGTGGGTATGGAACCCATGGGATGGTTAAACAACAAGAGGCAATAGAAAAGGTTTACATAGGGGCTTAATCTAAAAAGAAACATGTTGAGTGGGGCCCTGCTGCACGTCTGCGCCTTTGTCTCCATTGTGCCGTATCCTGGAAGGGTATCACGCGAACGTTGTCTGTAAAAAAGAGAACTCGTAGGAGAGTACAATGTAAGTATGCGATGGATAATAAAAGTGTAAGATGTTGGCGTGCTAATAAAGTTGAGCCAAGTGTGGGGCTTTATTAAATATTTATAGCCCCTTGTGTCCTCTATGGGATTACATATACGGTTCCCTGGTTCAGTTTTGTCTGGGCTACCGGACTCATCTAACCGAGTCTGTGGTCTTAACGACTAGTCATGTTTTGTGATATTGGAGGCCGCTTATAGTCCGGCCGCTAGGGCTGTTGCGTGCTCCTCTGCGCATGAAGAGCGCTCTGTGGTTCCGTTAACGGTGATGAGCCACATGGACCGGGCATCTTGAGTATAAGGTAGCCATAGTGCGGTAATGCATTGAAGCGGGCGAAGGCCGTTCTTCCAAGCAATGCATGATAGCTGCTTTGGAAGGGTGCGATGGTGAAGAGTAGCTCTTCCCTTCTGGAATTGCATGGGGAGCCAAATGTTACCTCTAGTACGACGGAGCCCCTGCCGTAGGTTTCAACGCCTGGTATCACCCCTTCAAAGTCGGTGTTGCTTTGTCTAATTCTGGATGGGTTTATCCCTGCGGACAGTGTCCTCGTATATTAAATTGAGACTACTGCCGCCGTCCATGAGGACACGGGTGAGACAGTATCCGTCGATTATTGGGTCAAGCACCAAGGCCTTTGATCCTCCGCGCCAAATACTAGTTCGGCCGTCCAAGTGATCGAAAGTGACCGGATAAGACATCCAGTAGTTAGGTGTGGGTACGATGGGCTCTATATCGCGCGCATCTCTATGCGCGCGTTCATGCCTTCTCATGGATGTCCGAGTCACGTGGATCATGTTCACTGTTTTAACCTCTGGCGGGAATTGTTTCTGTCCCCCAGTGTTCGGCTGGCGAGGTTCATCCTCGTCTTCACTTGGTGTATCCCTTCCCTTGTGTTCGGCATTTAATTTGCCGGCCTGCTTGAAGACCCAGCACTCTCTATGCGTGTGGTTCGCAGGTTTGTTAGGGGTGCCATGAATTTGGCACAGTCTGTCTAGGACTCTATTCAGACCGGACGTTCCCTCTTTACTACCTTTAAATGGCTTCTTTTGCTGATCAGATCGAGAGCCCCTGAATCCGGCATTAACCGTTGTGTTATCCGGGCTCTCTTCCTTGTTTTCGCATTTGTTTTTATTACGCCGTGGCTTCCCTTTTCCATCCCTTATTTCGGATATGCTGGGGTCGCTGGTGCCTTTACGGGCTAGCCATCTATCTTCACCCGCGCAAAAGCGGGTCATAAGGCTTGTTAGGGCTGCCATTGTCCTTGGCTTTTCTTGGCCGAGGTGTCTGGCGAGCCACTCGTCGCGGATGCTGTGTTTGAATGTCGCTAAGGCTTCGGCGTTCGGACAATCGACAATTTGATTCTTCTTAGTGAGGAATCTGTTCCAAAGCTTGTGGGCGGACTCTCCGGGCTATTGGATTATGTGACTTAAATCGTCAGCATCCGGAGGCCGGACATAAGTCCCTTGAAAATTGGCCCCGAAAGCATCCTCGAGTTCCTCCCAACTCCCAATTGAATTTTTGGGGAGGCTTTTCAACCAGTGTCGAGCTGGTCCTTTTAGTTTGAGGGGAAGGTATTTGATGGTCTGGAGGTCATCCCCATGAGCCATATATATATGCAGGATAAAGTCCTCGATCCAGACCCCTGGGTCTGTCATTCCATCGTATGCCTCTATGTTTACAGGTTTAAAGCCCTGTGGAAATTCATGGTCCAGTACTTCTTCGGTAAAGCACAGGGGGTGAGCAGCCCCTTTGTATCTGGACGTGCTGTGGCATGCCTTCGGCTGTTGTTGTGTCCGGTGTTTATTCCGAACTGGTATTTGATTGGCATAATCGTTTTGATGACCACAGTCCCTTGCCGGTGTGTGTCCTTTAGATCCGTACATAGACCTAGCTGCGCCAGCTTTCTTATCCAGTTGCTCACATAGATCGTGCGTGGCGTCGGTAGCCGCTTTGTTGCGGTTATGAAGTGGTACGTCTGGCCTCCTGGTCGTGTAACTCTTTGGTGGAACGGCCTCATCGTCGAATTTTGGCAGTAGCTTGCGTTTTGGATAGCTCTTTGTATGGCGATTGTCGCCATATCTTTCTTCAGTGTCTAGCACTTTATTCCATCTGCGATTGAGCATTTCCTGGGCGGCTTTGAGCCGTTGCTTCTGCTTCTTCGGACTTCTCGTTGTGGCCATAAGCTTTCTGTGGTGGTTATCTTGTTCCACGCGTTCTTCCGGAATGATGAATGCATCATCGTCTGGACTGTCTTCTTGTCCTGGGCCGGTTTGATGAACTCGTCCCTCTGGATCATTGTCATCGGGCGTCTGCTCCGAACTGTGTTCGGCGTGACCTGGTTCGTCCTGCTCCATCACTGGTTCCGTATGGTCGTTGTTGCTTTCAGGGTTGACCGGAGTATCGATCCTTCTGGTGCTCTTGCCGCTATTTTTACTGTTGCTGGACTTGGAACAGCGTCTGCACCGTTGCTTTGGCTTTTTCCCGAGGGTTTTATCTTCTGGATTGTCGCCGTCGTCCTCCTTGGGCGTATCCACCATGTATATGTCGTGTGACGAGGCGGAAGTCCGGCACCCCATAGATTCTAAATCTTCTCCTGCATCGTCGTCCATACCGTTGATGCCTTCGGAGTCGAAGTCAAGCACGTCGGTTAAATCATCAACCATGGCTATTAAGTGGGTGGTGGGTGGGTAATGAATTTCTTCGTCGCCTGCTTCCCACTCGAGCCGGACATAGTTCGGCCCGGAATTTTCTGTCAAAGAGAGAGTTTTTAACGAATTCAGCAAGTCGCCAAAGGGCGAGTGCTGGAAGATATCCGTAGCGGTGAACTCCATTACCAGAGCCCAACCTGGCTCGACTGGCTCGGGAGTGTGCGGACAGGAACCCACATCCGGATGCGAATCCGGGGGTCCGAAGTCACATGCCACCACAGAGGTGAGACTCGTGTTTGGCTCCACCGCCGATGAGTGTGCAGCCTATGGGACGGGGTCCAGCCCTTCGTCTTTAGGCAGTGCAGCCCGCTCCAGATTTAGATCCGAGGCCACTGCGGGGGTGATACCCCGAGGTTTGTCCGATAGCAGGTCTAAGCCGTGCTCGTCGTGACTGTCGGTTCTCCTAGCGCAGGCCCGAATCCGTCGAAGATCAAGTCTCCGCAAAGGTCAGTCATGTAGTTCAGGTTTCCGATCCTGATCTTGTGGCCAGGGGCGTAGCTATCAATCTGCTCCAGATGGCCAAGCGAATTGGCCCGCAGTGCGAAGCCGCCGAACACGAAGATCTGTCCGGGGAGGAAAGTCTCACCCTGGACCGTGTCGTTGACGATGATTGAAGGAGCCATCGAGCCTTGCAGCGACGACACAGAGGAACTCTCAAAGCACCAATGTCGGTGTCAAAACCGGCGGATCTCGGGTAGGTGGTCCCGATCTATGCGTCTAGGCTGATGGTAACAGGAAGCAAGGGACACAATGTTTACCCAGGTTCGGGCCCTCTTGATGGAGGTAAAACCCTACTTCCTGCTCGATTAATATTGAAGATATGAGTAGTACAAGAGTAGATCTACCACGAGATCGTAGAGGCTAAACCCTAAGAGCTAGCCTATGATGGTATGATTGTAATTGTGATCGGCCTTCTAAGGACCAACCTCTCCGGTTTATATAGACACCGTAGAGGGCTAGGGTTTACATGGAGTCGGTTACAAGGAAGGAAACACAATATCCGGATTGCCAAGCTTGCCTTCCACGCAAAGGATCCCATCCGGACACGGGCCGAAGTCTTGAGTCTTGTGTCTTCATGTTTCAATAGTCCGGATGATGTATATAGTCCAGCTGTCCGGATACCCCGCAATCCATGACTCCCTCAGTGACCCCCTCCTTCCTTCTCCCCTCTTCCTTCTTCCCTCCTCCTCCTACTAGGAATAGGAAAGAGGAGAGGAATCCTACTTGGACTCATGAGTCCTAGTAGGATTCCCCACACCTGGCGCACCCCCCTTGGGCCGGCCACCTCTTCCCTCCCCTCCTTTATATACGTGGCCAGGGGGCACCCCATAGACACACAAGTTAATCCTAAGCCATGTGCGGTGCCCCCCTCCACAGTTTTCAACCTCGGTCATATCTTCATAGTGCTTAGGCGAAGCCCTGCGCCGGTAACTTCATCATCACCATCACCACACCGTCGTGCTAACGGAACTCTCCCTCGGCTTCAGCTAGATCTAGAGTTCAAGGGACGTCACCGAGCTGAACATGTGTAGATCGCGGAGGTGCCGTGCGTTTGGTACTTGATTGGTTGTATCGCAAATACGTTCGACTACATCACCCGCATTACTTAACGCTTCCGCTTTCGGTCTACGAGGGTACGTGGACACACTGTCCCCTCTCGTTGCTATGCATCACCTAGATAGATCTTGCATGATTGTAGGAGTTTTTTTTGAAATTACCGCGTTCCCCAACAATGGTATCAGAGCCAGGTCTATGCGTAGATGTTATATGCACGAGTAGAACACAAAGAGTTGTGGGCGATAATCATCATACTGCTTACCAGCATGTCATACTTTGATTCGGCGGTATTTTTGGATGAAGCAGCTGATAACCCAGAAGTGTAGGGGATCGCAACAGCTTTCGAGGGTAAAGTATTCAACCCAAATTTATTGATTTGACACAAGGGGAGCCAAAGAATATTCTTGAGTATTAGCAGTTGAGTTGTCAATTCAACCACACATGGATAACTTAGTATCTGCAGAAAAGTATTTAGTAGCAAAGTAGTATGAAAATAAAGGTAATGGTAGCAAAAGTAATGTTTTTGGGTTTTGTAGTGATTATAATAGCAGCAACGGAAAAGTAAATAAGCGAAGCACAAGATGTGAAAAGCTCGCAGGCATTGGATTAGTGATGGATAATTATGTCGGATGCGATTCTTCATGTAATAGCTATAACATAGGGTGACACAGAACTAACTCCAGTTCATCAATGTAACGTAGGCATGTATTCCGTAAATAGTCATACATGCTTATGGAAAAGAACTTGCATGACATCTTTTGTCCTACCCTCCCATGGCAGTGGGGTCCTAGCGGAAACTAAGGGATATTAAGGCCTCCTTTTAATAGAGAACCGGAACAAAGCATTAGCACATAGTGAATACATGAAGTCCTCAAACTACGGTCATCACCGAGAAGTATCCCAATTATTGTCACTTTGGGGTTGTCGGATCATAACACATAATAGGTGACTATAGACTTGCAAGATAGGATCAAGAACACACATATATTCATGGAAACATAATAGGTTTAGATCTGAAATCATGGCACTCGGGCCCTAGTGACAAGCATTAAGCATAGCAAAGTCATAGCAACGTCAATCTCAGAACATAGTGGATACTAGGGATCAAACCCTAACAAAACTAACTTGATTACATGGTAAATCTCATCCAACCCATCACTGTCCAGCAAGCCTACGATGGAAGTACTCACGCACGGTGGTGAGCATCATGAAATTGGTGATGGAGGATGATTAATGATGACGACGGCGACGAATCCCCCTCTCCGGAGCCCCAAACGGACTCCAGATCAGCCCTCCCGAGAGAAATTAGGGCTTGGCGGCGGCTCCGTATTGTAAAACCCGATGAAACTTTCTTTCTGATTTTTTTCTCCCCGAACGTGAATATATGGAGTTGTAGTTGAGGTCGGTGGAGGTCCAGGGGGCCCACGAGACAGGGGGGCGCGCCCCCACCCTCGTGGACAGGGTGTGGGCCCCCTGGTCTTGATTCTTTCGCAAGTATTTTTTACATTTTCCAAAAAGTGCCTCAGTGGATTTTCAGGACATTCCGAGAACTTTTGCTTTCTACACATAAAACAACATCATGGCAGTTCTGCTGAAAACAGCGTCAGTCCGGGTTAATTTCATTCAAATCATGCAAGTTAGAGTCCGAAATAAGGGCAAAAGTGTTTGGAAAAGTAGATACGTTGGAGACGTATCAATTCCTCCAAGCTTAAACCTTTGCTTGTCCTCAAGCAATTCAGTTGATAAATTGAAAGTGATAAAGAAAATTTTTACAAACTCTGTTTGCTCTTGTTGTTGTAAACATGCAAAGCCAGCATTCAGGTTTCAGCAAATATTATGAACTAACCATACTCACAATAACACTTAGGTCTCACAATTACCCATATCAATAGCATAATCAGCTAGCGAGCCATAATAATAAAACTCGGATGACAACACTTTCTCAAAACAATCATAACATGATATAACAAAATGGTATCTCGCTAGCCCTTTCTGAGACCGCAAAACATAAATGCATAGCACCTTTAAAGATCAATGACTAACTAAACATTGTAATTCATGGTAAAAGAGATCCAGTCAAGTCATACCCAATATAAACCAATAATAATGAATGCAAATGACAGTGTGCTCTCCAGCGGGTGCTTTTTAATAAGAAGGGTGATGACTCAACATAAAAGTAAATAGATAGGCCCTTCACAGACGGAAGCAGGGATTTGTAGAGGTGCTAGAGCTTGATTTTAAAATAGATATTGAATAACATTTTGAGCGGCATACTTTCACTGTCAACACAACAACTATGAGATGGCTGTATCTTCCATACTACATGCATTATAGGCAGTTCCCAAATAGAACGGTAAAGGATTATACTCCCCCAACCACCAACAAGCATCAATCCATGGCTTGCTCGAAACAACGAGTGCCTCCAACTAACAACAGCCCTGGGGGAGTTTTGTTTAATTATATTGATTTGCTTTGATTTTTTTGGATCATGGGACTGGGCATCCCGGTTACCGGCCCTTTCTCGTGAATGAGGAGCGGAGTCCACTCCTCTTGAGAATAACCCACCTAGAATGGAAGATATAGGCAGCCCTAGCTGAAATATGAGCTGCTCGAGCATGCAAAACATAATTTCATTTGAAGGTTTGGAGTTTGGCACATACAAATTTACTTGGAACGGCAGGTAAATACCGCATATAGGAAGGTATGGTGGACTCATATGGAATAATTTTGGGGTTTATGGAGTTTGGATGCACAAGTAGTATTCCCGCTTAGTACAGGTGAAGGCTAGCAAAAGACTGGGAAGCGACCAACTGAGAGAGCGACAACAATCATAAACATGCATTAAAATTAATTCACACCGAGTACAAGCATGAGTAGGATATAATCTACCATGAACATAAATATCGTGAAGGCTATGTTGATTTGTTTCAACTACATGCGTGAACATGTGCCAAGTCGAGTCACTCAATTCATTCAAAGGAGGATACCATCCCATCATACCACATCATAATCATTCTAATAGCATATTGGCACGCAAGGTAAACCATTATAACTCATAGCTAATCAAGCATGGCACAAGCAACTATAATCTCTAAATGTCATTGCAAATATGTTTACCCCATAATAAGCTGAATCAGGAACGATGAACTCATCATATTTACAAAAACAAGAGAGGTCGAGTTCATACCAGCTTTTCTCATCTCAATCAATCCATCATATATCGTCCTTATTGCCTTTCACTTGCACGACCGAACGATGTGTATAATAATAATAGTGCACGTGCATTGGACTAAGCTGGAATCTGCAAGCATTCAACTCAAGAGAGAAGACAGGGTAATATGGGCTCTAAATTAAATAAACAATCATGCATAAGAGAGCCACTAAACATTTTCAATATAGTCTTCTCGACCCCCAAAGGAAAGAAAAGAAAAGAAAACTATTTACATGGGAAAGCTCCCAACAAGTAAGAAGAAGAATGAGAAATCTTTTTGGGTTTTCATTTTAATTCTACTACAAGAATGGAAATTAAACTAACTATTTTTTTTGGTTTTTCTTAAGGTTTATCAAACACACAATAAGAAAGTGAAGAAGAAAATTACACTAACATGGATAATACAATGAAAGAGTATGAGCACCGACGACTAGTGTGTGAACATGAATGTAAAGTCGGTGAGAAATACGTACTCCCCCAAGCTTAGGCTTTTGGCCAAAGTTGGTCTAATACCAAGGACCGCCTGGCTAATATCCGTAGTTGTAGCTGGGATCATACTGAGATGCAGCAGCAACCGCCTCCTGAGCTGTGGCATGTTGGCGAGCTACCTCTGGTCTCCCCTCGTGTTCAGCTGCTTCCTCCCTGGTCACAACATATCTTCCTTTTGCCTGATAATCAAAAAGGAGAGGAGCAGGAAGTGTAACATGGACGATGTTGCGTCTGTCATAGATTAGTCGATAATGGAGGAATTGTTCATTCCTCCTAAGAAAATGATGGTTGACCATAGCGTCATAATCTAAATAAGCAGGCGGTAACATCATATCCCCCTCTCACGGGGATATACCAAGATAATTAGCCACACGGATTGCATAAATTCCTCCAAATAAATCTCTAGTTCTACTATTATTCTGCAACCTACGTGCAACTATTGCCCCCAAGTTATAACCTTTATAACCTAACAAGGCACTCTTGAGGACACACAGATCAGGGACACACATGTGACATGCTTCATTTTTACCGTTAATGCATCTACCAATGAAGAGAGCAAAATAATGCATAGCAGGAAAATGAATGCTCCCTATGGTAGCCTGTGCTATGTCCCTGGATTCTCCCATAGTTATACTAGCAAGGAAATCTCTAAATTCAGATTTGTGAGGATCATTAATATTACCCCACTGCGGGAGTTTGCAAGCAGTTGCAAAATCCTCTAAGTCCATGGTATAAGATGTACCATAAATATCAAATAGGACACTAGGAGAATTACACGTACAGTTATATTTAAACCTTCGCACAAAGGAATCAGTCAATTGATAGTACTTAGGACACTTATCTTGTAAGAAGTCCTCCAGCTCAGCATTACGCACATACGTGTCAAATTCCTCCTTAAAGCCTGCTTTGACCATAAAATCATCGGATGGCCACTCACAAGCTCATACATCCGCGTCCCTTGGTAATTCAACATCTTGCTCACATATAGCAATTCTGGGTCCTTTCTTTACCGAGGAACCACCTTGGTACATTCTCCTAGACATAATTCTTTCTCTGAAAAATTTCTGAAATTTTAGTAACTTCAAAATAAAAGTGAATAAAACTAAACAAAATTGATAGCAACTACTCCTACAAGTGCCTAGAGCCTATATCATGCATTAGAATTGCTTGGGACCTCATAAATTTAACATGCAAGCTCAAAAACATGGTCACCTATGCAGCAAAAATTTGCAATGAATAAAGCACTAGAACAAAAACTAATTGGACCAATGGAGGAGTCACATACCAAGCAACAATCTCCCAAAGCAGTTTTGTGAATGGAGCTTTGAGCAAGGAGATTGAAAATCACAGCAAAACGAGCTAGAACTTGTGCTTGAGCTGGATGGGGATTTTTTTGGGTAGAAGATGAAGTGTGTGGGTGCTGGCATAAGTGGAGGGGGGCCACTAGGGGCCCACGAGACAGGGGGGTGCGCCCAGGGGGGTGGGCACGCCCTCCACTCTCGTGGCCTGGTTCTTGCCCCTCCTGCAGTGATTTCAGTGCCTAAAATCCTCAAATATTCCATAAAAAATTATACTAAATTTGCAGGGAATTTGGAGCACTTTTATTTTCGGGATAATTTTTTATTGCACGGATAATTCAGAAAACAGACAGATAATACTATTTTTGCTTTACTAAATCTAAATAACAGAAAGTAAAAAGAGGGTACAGAAGGTTGTGCCTTCTAGTTTCATCCATCTCATGATCATCAAAATGAATCCACTAACAAGGTTGATCAAGTCTTGTTAACAAACTCATTCCGAATAACACGGAATCAGAGAAATTTCGAATAACACTAAGTTACCTCAACGGGGATATGAAAATCCCCAACAATAAGAATATCATACTTTTTCTTGACAGTAGGGAGAGGAAATTCAAAAGCTCCAATAATGATAGTTGGGATTTTCCCAATAGAATAGATGCTATGAACTTGAGATTGTTTCCTCGGAAAGTGTATCGTATGCTCATTACCATTAACATAAAAAGTGACATTGCCTTTGTTGCAATCAATAACAGCCCCTGCAGTATTCAAAAAGGGTCTACCAAGGATAATCGACGTATTATCGTCCTCGGGAATATCAAGAATAACAAAGTCCGTTAAGATAGTGACATTTGCAACCACAATAGGCACATCCTCACAAATACCGACAGATATAGCAGTCGATTTATCATCCATTTGCAAAGATATTTCAGTAGGTGTTAACTTATTCAATTCAAGTCTACGATATAAAGAGAGAGGCATAACACTAACACCGGCTCCAAGATCACATAAAGCAGTTCTAACATAATTTCTTTTAACGGAGCATGGTATAGTTGGTACCCCCGGATCTCCAAGTTTCTTTGGTATTCCACCCTTTAAAGTGTAATTAGCAAGCATGGTGGAAATTTCAGCTTCCGGTATCTTTCTTTTATTTGTAATGATATCCTTCATATACTTAGCATAAGGATTCACTTTGAGCATATCAATTAAGCGCATACGTAAGAAAATATGTCTAATCATTTCAGCAAAGCGCTCAAAATCCTCATCATCCTTTGTCTTGGATGGTTTAGGAGGAAAGGGCATGGGTTTCTGAACACATGGTTCTCTTTCTCTACCGTGCTTCCTAGCAACAAAATCTCTCTTATCATAACGTTGATTCTTTGATTGTGGATTATCAAGATCAACAGCAGGTTCAATCTCTACTTCATTGTTTTTGCTAGGTTGAGCATCAACATGAACATTATCATTGAAATTATCACTAGGTTCATGTTCATCACCTGATTGTGTTTCAGCATCAAAGATAGAAATATCATTGGAATTCTCAGGTGTGTTTACTGTAGGTTCACTAGAAGCATGCAAAGTCCTATCATTTTTCTTTTTCATCTTTTTGGAAGAACTAGGTGCCTCTAAATTGTTTCTCTGAGAATCTTGCTAGATTCTGTTAGGGTGGCCTTTAGGATACAAAGGTTCCTGAGTCATTCTACCAGTTCTAGTAGCCACTCTAACAACAAAGTTATTTTTATTATTTAATTCATCAAGCAAATCATTGTGAGCTTTAAGTACTTGCTCAGCTTGAGTAGCAACCATAGAAGTATATTTGCTAATGAGTTTGAGTTCACCTTTAACTCTAGCCATATTATTGCTCACGCGTCCTATCTCGAAAGCATTATTCTTTAACTCTCTACCAACATAAGCATTAAAACTTTCTTGTCTAGCCATAAAGTCATCAAATTCATCTAAGCATGGGCTATGAAATTTAGTAGAGGGGATTTCAACTTTATCATATCTATAGAGAGAATTTACCTTTACTACCTGTGTCGGGTTATCAAGACAATGTGGTTCTTCAACAGGCGGTATATTAAGACCATGTTTTTCTTCAATAGGTGGTAAATTCTTAACATCTTCAACTTTAATACCTTTCTCTTTCATTGATTTCTTTGCCTCTTGCATATCTTCAGGACTGAGAAATAAAACACCTCTCTTCTTCGGAGTCTTCGGAGTGGGTTTAGGAATAGGCTCAGGAGTTGGCTCAATTGGTTCAGGAATTGCTTTCAGGAATTGGCTCAGGGAGAGTCCAATTATTTTCATTAGTCAACATATTATTCAATAATAATTCAGCTTCATCGACTGTTCTTTCCCTGAAAACACAACCAGCACAACTATCCAAGTAGTCCTTGGAAGCATCGGTTAGTCCATTATAAAAGATATCAAGTATTTCATTTTTCTTAAGAGGATGATCAGGCAAAGAATTAAGTAATCAGAGAAGCCTCCCCCAAGCTTGTGGGAGACTCTCTTCTTTGATTTGCACAAAATTATATATTTCCCGCAAGGCAGCTTGTTTCTTATGAGCAGGGAAATACTTGGCAGAGAAGTAATAAATCATATCCTGGGGACTACGCACACAACCAGGAGCAAGAGAATTATACCAAGTCTTAGCATCACCCTTTAATGAGAACAGAAATATCTTAAGGATATAAAAATAGCGAGATTTATCATCATGAGTAAACAGGGTAGCTATATCATTCAACTTGGTAAGATGTGCCACAACAGTTTCAGATTCAAGGCCATAAAAAGGATCAGATTCAACTAAAGTAATAATCTCAGGATCAACAGAGAATTCATAATCCTTATCAGTAACACAAATAGGTGAAGTAGCAAAAGCAGGGTCAGGTTTCATTCTAGCATTAAGAGACTGTTGCTTCCATTTAGCTAATAATTTTTTAAGATCATATCTATCATTGCAAGCAAAGATAGCTCTAGCAGCTTCTTCATTCATAACATAACCCTCAGGAACAACAGGCAATTCATAATCATTGGGAGAATTTTCATTGTCACTATCATCAATAATAGCATCTTCAATAATTTCATTCCCCCTAACCCTAGCAAGTTGTTCATCAAGAAATTCACCTAATGGCAAAGTGGTATCACGCACAGAAGTAGTTTCATCATAAGTATCGTGCATAGCAGAAGTGGCATCATCAATAGCATGCGACATATTAGAATTCATAGCAGTAGCAGGTTTAGGTGTCGCCAGTTTACTCAAAACAAAAGGAGAATCTAGTGCAGAGCTAGATGGCAGTTCCTTACCTCCCCTCGTAGTTGAGGGATAGATCGTAGTTTTCGCGTCCTTCAAGTTCTTCATAGTGATCAATGGATATAAATCCCAAGTGACTCAGAGAATAGAGCTATGCTCCCCGACAACGGTGCTAGAAATTAGTCTTGATAACCCACAAGTGTAGGGGATCGCAACAGCTTTCGAGGGTAAAGTATTCAACCCAAATTTATTGATTCGACACAAGGGGAGCCAAAGAATATTCTTGAGTATTAGCAGTTGAGTTGTCAATTCAACCACACCTGGATAACTTAGTATCTGCAACAAAGTATTTAGTAGCAAAGTAGCATGATAATAAAGGTAACGGTCGCAAAAGTAATGTTTTTGGGTTTTGTAGTGATTGTAATAGTAGCAACGGAAAAGTAAATAAGCGAAGCACAAGATGTGAAAAGCTCGTAGGCATTGGATTAGTGATGGATAATTATGTCGGGTGTGATTCCTCATGTAATAGCTATAACATAGGGTGACACAGAACTAGCTCCAGTTCATCAATGTAATGTAGGCATGTATTCCGTAAATAGTCATACATGCTTATGGAAAAGAACTTGCATGACATCTTTTGTCCTACCCTCCCGTGGCAGAGGGGTCCTAGCAGAAACTAAGGGATATTAAGGCCTCCTTTTAATAGAGAACCGAACAAAGCATTAGCACATAGTGAATACATGAAGTCCTCAAACTACGGTCATCACCGAGAAGTATCCCGATTATTGTCACTTCGGGGTTGTCGGATCATAACACATAATAGGTGACTATAGACTTGCAAGATAGGATGAAGAACACACATATATTCATGAAAACCTAATAGGTTCAGATCTGAAATCATGGCACTCGGGCCCTAGTGACAAGCATTAAGCATAGCAAAGTCATAGCAACATCAACCTCAGAACATAGTGGACACTAGGTATCAAACCCTAACAAAACTAACTTGATTACATGGTAAATCTCATCCAACCCATCACCGTCCAGCAAGCCTACAATGGAATTACTCAAGCACGGCGGTGAGCATCATGAAATTGGTGATGGAGGATGATTGATGATGACGGCAGCGACGAATCCCCCTCTCCGGAGCCCCGAACGGACTCCAGATCAGCCCTCCCGAGAGAGATTAGGGCTTGGCGGCGGCTCCGTATCGTAAAACGTGATGAAACTTTCTCTCTGACTTTTTTCTCCCCTAACATGAATATATGGAGTTGGAGTTGAGGTCAGTGGAGGATCAGGGGGCCCACAAGACAGGGGGCACCCAGGGGGAGGGGGCGCGCCCCCACCCTCGTGGACGGGGTGTGGGCCCCCTGGTCTTGATTCTTTTGCCAGTATTTTTTATATTTTCCAAAAAGTGCCTCCATGGATTTTCAGGACATTCCAAGAACTTTTGCTTTCTACACATAAAACAACATCATGTCAGTTCTGCTGAAAACAGCGTCAGTCCGGGTTAATTTCATTCAAATCATGCAAGTTAGAGTCCAAAACAAGGGCAAAATTGTTTGGAAAAGTAGATACGTTGGAGACATATCAGCGGCCCAGACCGACATTGCATGACCGCGTTCATGAGACTGGTTCTACCGACATGCTTCACACACAGGTGGCTAGTGGGTGTCTGTTTCTCCAACTTTAGTTGAATCGAGTTTGACTATGCCCGGTCCTTGTTGAAGGTTAAAACAACACACTTGATGAAAAATCGTTGTGGTTTTGATGCGTAGGTAAGAACTGTTCTTGCTAGAAGCCCATAGCAGCCACGTAAAACTTGCAACAACAAAGTAGAGGACGTCTAACTTGTTTTTGCAGGGCATGCTGTGATGTGATATGGTCAAGAAATGATGTGATATAATTTTTTGTATGAGATGATCATGTTTTGTAACAAAGTTATCGGCAACTGGCAGGAGCCATATGGTTGTCGCTTTATTGTATGCAATGCAATCGCCATGTAATTGTTTTACTTTATCACTAAGCGGTAGCGATAGTCGTAGTAACAATAGTTGGCGAGACTACAATGATGCTACGATGGAGATCAAGGTTTCGCGCCGGTGATGATTGAGATCATGACAATGCTGAGGTGATGGAGATCATGAAAACAAGATGATGATGGCCATATCATATCACATATTTTGATTGCATGTGATGTTTATCTTTTATGCATCTTATTTTGCTTAGTACGGCGGTAGCATTATAAGATGACCCCTTACTGAATTTCAAGGTATAAGTGTTCTCCCTGAGTATGCACCGTTGCGACAGTTCATCGTGCCAAGACACCACGTGATGATCGGGTGTGATAAGCTCTACGTTCACATACAATGGGTGCAAGCCAGTTTTGCACATGCAGAATACTTAGGTTAAACTTGACGAGCCTAGCATATGCAGATATGGCCTCGGAACACTAGAGACCGAAAGGTCGAGAGTGAATCATATAGTAGATATGATCAACATAATGATGTTCACCATTGAAAACCACTCCATCTCATGTGATGATAGGACATGGTTTAGTTGATTTGGATCACGTGATCATTTAGATGACTAGAGGGATGTCTATCTAAGTGGGAGTTCTTATGTAATATGATTAACTGACTTTAATTTATCATGAACTTAGTCCTGATAGTATTTTGCAAATTATGTTATAGGTCAATAGCTCGCTTTATAGCTTCCCTATATTTTTTATATGTTCCTAGAGAAAACTAACTTGGAAGATGATAGTAGCAATGATGCGGACTGAGTCCATGATCTGAGGTGTATCCTCATTGCTGCACAGAAGACTTATGTCATTGATGCACCGCTAGGTGACAGACCTATTGCAGGAGCAGATGCGGACGTTATGAACATTTGGCTAGCTCAATATGATGACTACTTGATAGTTTCGTGCACCATGCTTTACGGCTTAGAACCGGGACTTCAAAAACGTTTTTGAAATGTCACAGAGCATATGAGATGTTCCAAGATCTGAAATTGGTATTTCAGACTCATGCTCGTGTCAAGAGGTATGAGACCTATGACAAGTAATTCGCCTAAAAGATGGAGGAGAATTGCTCAACTAGTGAGCATGCACTCAGGATGTCTGGGTACTACAATCACTTGAATCAAGTGGGAGTTAATCTTCTAGATAAGATAGTGATTGACAGAATTCTCTAGTGACCATCACCAAGTTACTGGAACTTCGTGGTGAACTATAATATGCAAGGGATGACAAAAGCAATTCTCGAGCTCTTTGTGATGCTGAAATCGACGAGGGTAGAAATCAAGAAAAAGTATCAAGTGTTGATTGACAAGACCACTAGTTTCAAGAAAAGGGCAAAGGGGGATAAAGGGAACTTTAAATAAAATGGCAAGCAAGTTGTCGATCCCATGAAGAAGCCCAAAGCTAGACCTTAGCCTGAAACCGAGTGCTTCTACTGCAAAGGAAATGGTCACTGGAAGTGGAACTACCCCAAATATTTGGTGGAAAAGAGGGATGGCAAAGTGAACAAAGGTATATTTGATATACAGGTTACTGACGTGTACCTTGCTAGTGTTCATAGTAGCCCCTGGGTATCCAATACTTGTTCGATTGCTAAGATTAGTAACTCGAAACATGAGTTACAGAATAAATAGAGACTAGTTAAGAATGAAGTGACGATGTATGTTGGAAGTGGTTCCAAGATTGATATGATCATCATTGCACACTCGCTATACTTTCGGGATTAGTGTTGAACCTAAATAAAAGTTATTTGGTGTTTGCGTTGAGCATGAATATGATTAGATCATGTTTATTGCAATACAATTATTCATTGAAGACGGAGAATAATTGTTATTCTGTTTACACGAATAAAACCTTCTATGGCCATACACCCAATGTTGATGGTTTATTGAATCTCGATCGTCGTAATACACATATTCATAATATTGATGCCAAAAGATGCAAAGTTGATAATGATAGTGCAACTTATTTGTGGCACTGCCGTTTGGGTCATATCGGTGTAAAGCGCATGAAGAAACTGTTGGAAATATGCACTAGAGGCAATAATAAATTAGTTATTATTATATTTCCTTGTTCATGATAATCGTTTATTATCCATGCTATAATTGTATTGATAGGAAACTCAGATACATGTGTGGATACATAGACAACACCATGTCCCTAGTAAGCCTCTAGTTGACTAGCTCGTTGATCAATAGATGGTTACGGTTTCCTGACCATGGACATTGGATGTCGTTGATAACGGGATCACATCATTAGGAGAATGATGTGATGGACAAGACCCAATCCTAAGCCTAGCACAAAGATCGTGTAGTTCGTATGCTAAAGCTTTTCTAATGTCAAGTATCATTTCCTTATACCATGAGATTGTGCAACACCCGGATACCGTAGGAATGCTTTGGGTGTACCAAACGTCACAACGTAACTGGGTGGCTATAAAGGTGCACTACAGGTATCTCCGAAAGTGTCTGTTGGGTTGGCACGAATCAAGACTGGGATTTGTCACTCCGGTAAACGGAGAGGTATCTCTGGGCCCACTCGGTAGGACATCATCATAATGTGCACAATGTGACCAAGGGGTTGATCACGGGATGATGTGTTACGGAACGAGTAATGAGACTTGCCGGTAACGATATTGAACAAGGTATCGGCATACCGACGATCGAATCTCGGGCAAGTACAATACCGCTAGACAAAGGGAATTGTATACGGGATTGATTGAGTCCTTGACATCGTGGTTCATCCGATGAGATCATCGTGGAACATGTGGGAGCCAACATGGGTATCCAGATCCCGCTGTTGGTTATTGACCGGAGAACGTCTCGGTCATGTATGCATGGTTCCCGAACCCGTAGGGTACACACTTAAGGTTTGATGACGCTAGGGTTATAAAGGAAGTTTGTATGTGGTTACCGAATGTTGTTCGTAGTCCCGGATGAGATCCCGGACGTCACGAGGAGTTCCGGAATGGTCCGGAGGTAAAGATTTATATGGGAAGTCCTATTTTGGCCACCGGAAAATGTTCGGGATTTTTCGGTATTGTACCGGGAAGGTTCTAGAAGGTTCTGGAGTGGGGCCCACCTGCATGTGGGGACCCACATGAACGTGGGTAGTGGGGGCAAGGCCCCACACCCCTAGTCAAGGCGCACCAAGATCCCCCCTTAGAAGGAATAAGATCATATCCCGAAGGGATAATATCAAGATCCCTAAAAAAGGGGGATAACAATCGGCGGGGAAGGAAATGATGGGATTTCTTTCCTCCCACCTTTGCCAACGCCCCAATGGACTTGGAGGGCAAGAAACCAGCCCCCTCCACCCCTATATATAGTGGGGAGGCGCATGGGAGCTTCAACCAAGTTCTGGCGCAGCCCTCCCCCTCTCCCAAGTCCTCCTCCTCTCCCGCGGTGCTTGGCGAAGCCCTGCAGGATTGCCACGCTCCTCCATCACCACCACGCCGTTGTGCTGCTGCTGGATGGAGTCTTCCTCAACCTCTCCCTCTCTCCTTGCTGGATCAAGGCATGGGAGACGTCACTGGGCTGTACGTGTGTTGAACGCGAAGGTGCCGTCCGTTCGGCACTAGGATCTCCGGTGATTGGGATCACGACGAGTACGACTCCTTCAACCCCGTTCTCTTGAACGCTTCCGCTTAGCGATCTACAAGGGTATGTAGATGCACTCTCCTTCCCCTCCTTGCTAGTCTCTCCATAGATAGATCTTGGTGACTCGTAGGAAAATTTTGAATTTCTGCTACGTTCCCCAATAGTGGCATCATGAGCTAGGTGTATTGCGTAGATTCTTTGCACGAGTAGAACACAAAGTAGTTGTGGGTGTTGATTTTGTTCAATATGCTTACCGTTACTAGTCCAATCTTGTTTCGACGGTATTGTGGGATGAAGCGGCCCGGACCGACCTTACACGTACACTTACGTGAGACAGGTTCCACCGACTGATATGCACTTGGTGCATAAGGTGGCTAGCGGGTGCCAGTCTCTCCCACTTTAGTCGGAACGGATTCGATGAAAAGGGTCCTTATGAAGGGTAAATTGCAATTGACTTATCACGTTGTGGTTTTTGCGTAGGTAAGAAACGTTCTTGCTAGAAATCCATAGCAGCCACGTAAAACATGCAAACAACAATTAGAGGACGTCTAATTTTTTGGAAGGGTATGCTATGTGATGTGATATGGCCAAAAGTATGGGATGAATGATATGTGATGTATGAGATTGATCATGTTCTTGTAATAGGAATCACGACTTGCATGTCGATGAGTATGACAACCGGCAGGAGCCATAGGAGTTGTCTTAATTTATTGTATGTCCTGCGTGTCATTAAACAACACCATGTAATTACTTTACTTTATTGCTAACCGATAGTCATAGTAGTAGAAGTAATAGTTGGCGAGACAACTTCATGAAGACACGATGATGGAGATCACGATGATGAAGATCATGGTGTCATGTCGGTGACGATGATGATCATGGAGCCCCGAAGATGGAGATCAAAAGGAGAAAAATGATATTGGCCATATCATGTCACTTTTTGATTGCATGTGATGTTTATCATGTTTATGCATCTTATTTGCTAAGAACGACGGTAGTAAATAAGATGATCCCTCATTAAAATTTCAAGAAAGTGTTCCCCCTAACTGTGCATCATTGCGAAAGTTCGTCATTTCGAAGCACCATGTGATGATCGGGTGTGATAGATTCTTACGTTCACATACAACGGGTGTAAGCCAGATTTACACACGCGAAACACTTAGGTTGACTTGACGAGCCTAGCATGTATAGACATGGCCTCAGAACACAAGAGATCGAAAGGTCAAGCATGAGTCGTATAGTAGATACGATCAACATGAAGATGTTCACCGATGATGACTAGTCCGTCTCACGTGATGATCGGACACGGCCTAGTTGACTCGGATCATGTAATCACTTAGATGACTAGAGGAATGTCTATCTGAGTGGGAGTTCATAATGTTGGGGAACATAGCAGAAATTCAAAATTTTCCTACGCGTCACCAAGATCTATCTATGGAGAAACCAGCTACGAGTAGAAGGAGCGTGCATCTACATACCCTTGTAGATCGCTAAGCGGAAGCGTTCAAGTGAACGGGGTTGATGGAGTCGTACTCGTCGTGATTCAGATCACCGATGATCCTAGTGCCGAACGGACGGCACCTCCGCGTTCAACACACGTGCAGCCCGGTGACGTCTCCCACGCCTTGATCCAGCAAGGAGAGAGGGAGAGGTTGAGGAAGACTCCATCCAACAGCAGCATAACGGCGTGGTGGTGATGGAGGAGCGTGGCAATCCAGCAAGGCTTCGCCAAGCACCATGGGAGAGGAGGAGGAGGAGAGGCAGAGCTGCACCAACGAGAGATCAAATCGCGTGTTATGGGCAGCCCTATGCCTCACTATTTATAGGGGGAGAGGGGGCTGCGCCCCCCCTCTAGGGTTTCCCACCCCCAAGGGGTGCGGCCAGCCCTAGATGGCAAAGGGGGCGGCGGCCAGGAGGGGGAGAGAGGGGAGGCGCCCACTAGGTGGGCCTTAAGGCCCATCTGGACTAGGGTTTGCCCCCTCCCACTCTTCCTTGCGCCTTGGCCCCTTGTGGGGGGCGCACCAGCCCACCTAGGGGCTGGTCCCCTCCCACACATGGCCCACGCAGCCTTCTGGGGCAGGTGGCCCCACTTGGTGGACCCCCGGGACCCTCCCGGTGGTCCCGGTACAATACCGATATCCCCCGAAACTTTTCCGGTGACCAAAACAGGACTTCCCATATATAAATCTTTACCTCCAGACCATTCCGGAACTCCTCGTGACGTCCGGGATCTCATCCGGGACTCCGAACAACATTCGGTTACCACATAAAAGCTTCCTTTATAACCCTAGCGTCATCGAACCTTAAGTGTGTAGACCCTACGGGTTCGGGAGACATGCAGACATGACCGAGACGTTCTCCGGTCAATAACCAACAGCGGGATATGGATACCCATGATGGCTCCCACATGTTCCACGATGATCTCATCGGATGAACCACGATGTCAAGGACTCAATCGATCCCGTATACAATTCCCTTTGTCTAGCGGTATTTTACTTGCCCGAGATTCGATCGTCGGTATACCGATACCTTGTTCAATCTCGTTACCGGCAAGTCACTTTACTCGTTCCGTAACACATCATCCCGTGATCAACTCCTTGGTCACATTGCGCATATGATGATGTCCTACCGAGTGGGCCCAGAGATACCTCTCCATTTACACGGAGTGACAAATCCCAGTCTCGATCCGCATAAAACAATAGATACTTTCGGAGATACCTGTAGTGCACCTTTATAGTCACCCAGTTACGTTGTGACGTTTGATACACCCAAAGCACTCGTACGGTATCCAGGAGTTACACGCTCTCATGGTCGAAGGAAGAGATACTTGATATTGGCAAAGCTCTAGCAAACGAACTACACGATCTTTGTGCTATGCTTAGGATTGGGTCTTGTCCATCACATCATTCTCCTAATGATGTGATCCCGTTATCAACGACATCCAATGTCCATAGCCAGGAAACCATGACTATCTGTTGATCACAACGAGCTAGTCCACTAGAGGCTCACTAGGGACATATTGTGGTCTATGTATTCACACGTGTATTACGATTTCCGGATAATACAGTTATAGCATGAATAAAAGACAATTACCATGAACAAGGAAATGTAATAATAATACTTTTATTATTGCCTCTAGGGCATATTTCCAACAGTCTCCCACTTGCACTAGAGTCAATAATCTAGTTCACATCGCCATGTGATTAACACTCACAGGTCACATCGCCATGTGACTAATACCCAAGAGTTTACTAGAGTCGGTAGTCTAGTTCACATCACTATGTGATTAACACTCAATGAGTTTTATGTTTGATCATGTTGCTTGTGAGAGAGGTTTTTAGTCAACAGGTCTGAACCTTTCAGATCCGTGTGTGCTTTACAAATCTCTATGTCATCTCCTAGATGCAGCTACCACGCTCTATTTGGAGCTATTCCAAACAACTGTTCTACTTGGAGCTATTCTAAATTATTGCTCCATTATATGTATCCGGTCTCTCTACTCAGAGCTATCCGGATAGGTGTCAAGCTTGCATCGTCGTAACCTTTACGACGAACTCTTTTACCACCTCCATAATCGAGAAAATTCCTTAGTCCACTAGTTACTAAGGATAACTTTGACCGCTGTCCTGTGAGCCATTCTTGGATCACTCTTGTACCCCTTGACTGACTCATGGCAAGGCACACTTCAGGTGCGGTACACAACATAGCATACTGAAGAGCCTACGTCTTAAGCATAGGGGACGACCTTCGTCCTTTCTCTCTATTCTGCCGTGGTCGAGCTTTAAGTCTTAACTTCGTACCTTACAACTCAGGCAAGAACTCCTTCTTTGACTGGTCCATCTTGAACACCTTCAAGATCATGTCAAGGTATGTGCTCATTTGAAAGTATTATTAAGCATTTTGATCTATCCTTATAGATCTTGATGCTCAATGTTCAAGTAGCTTAATCCAGGTTTTCTATTGAAAAACACCTTTCAAATAACCCTATATGCTTTCTAGAAATTCTACCTCATCTCTGATCATCAATATGTCAACAACATATACTCATCAGAAATTCTATAGTGCTCCCACTCACTTCTTTGGAAATACAAGTTTCTCATAAACTTTGTATAAATCCAAAATCTTTGATCATCTCATCAAAGCGTACATTCCAACTCCGAGATGCTTACTCCAGTCCTTAGAAGGATTGCTGGAGCTTTGCATACTTATTAGCATCTTTCGGGATTGACAAAACCTTCCGGCTGTATCACATACAACCTTTCCTCATTAAAATCGTCGAGGAAACAATGTTTTGACATCCTATCTGCAAGATTTCATAAATAATGCAGTAATCGCTAATATAATTCCAACAGACTCTTAGCATCGCTACGAGTGAGAAAATCTCATCGTAGTCAACTCCTTGAACTTGTCGGAAAACATCTTAACGACAAGTCGAGCTTTCTTAATGGTGACATTTACCATCATTGTCCGTCTTCCTTTTGAAATCCATCTGTACTCATTAGCCTTACGACCATCGAGCCGTTCTGCCAAAGTCTACACTTTGTTTTCATACATGGATCTTCTCTCGGATTTTATGGCCTCAAGCCATTTATCGGAATCCGGGCCCACCATCGCTTCTCCATAGCTCGTAGGTTCATTGTTGTCTAGCAACATGACCTTCAATACAGGATCACCTTACCACTCCGAAGTAGTACGTGTCCTTGTCGTCCTACGAGGTTTGGTAGTGACTTGATCCGAAGTTTCATGATCAATATCATAAGCTTCCACTGCAATTGGTGTAGGTGCCACAGGAACAACTTCCTGTGCCCTGCCACACACTAGTTGAAGAGACGGTTCAATAACCTCATCAAGTCTCCACCATCCTCCCACTCAACTCTTTCGAGAGAAACCTTTCCTCGAGAAAGGACCCGATTCAAGAAACAATCCATATTGCTTTCGGATCTGAATTAGGAGGTATACCCAACTGTTTTGGGTGTCCTATGAGGATGCATTTTATCCGCTTTGGGTTCGAGCTTAATCCTGAAACTTTTTCACATAAGCGTCGCAGCCCCAAACCTTTAAGAAACGACAACTTAGGTTTCTCTAAACCATAATTCATACGGTGTCATCTCATCGGAATTACGTGGTGCCCTATTTAAAGTGAATGTGGTTGTCTCTAATGCCTAACCCATGAACGATAGTGGTAATTCGATAAGAGACATCATGGTATGCATCATATCCAATAGGGTGCAGTTATGATGTTCGGACACACCATCACACTATGGTGTTCCAGGCGGTATTAATTGCGAAACAATTTCCACAATGTCTTAATTGTGTGCCAAAACTCGTAACTCAGATACTCATCTCTATGATCTTATCATAGACATTTTATCCTCTTGTCACGATGATCTTCAACTTTACTCTGAAATTACTTGAACCATTCAATAATTCAGACTTGTGTTTCATCAAGTAAATATATTCAACATCTACTCGAATCATCTGTGAAGTAAGAACATAATGATATTCACTGCATGCCTCAGCACTCATTGGACTACACACATCAAAATGTGTTACTTCCAACAAGTTGCTATCTTGTTCCATCTTACTAAAACCGAGGCTTTTTAGTCATCTTGCCCATGTGGTATGATTTGCATATCTCAAGTGATTCAAAATCAAGTGAGTTCAAACGGTCCATTTGCATGGAGTTTCTTCATGCATATATACCAATAGACATGGTTCGCATGTCTCAAACTTTTCAAAAATGAGTGAGTCCAAAGATCCATCAACATGGAGCTTCTTCATGCATTTTATACCGATATGACTTACGTGGCAGTGCCACAAATAGGTGGTACTATCATTACTATCTTTTGGCATGAACATGTGTATCACTACGATCGAGATTTCAATGAACCATTCATTTTAGGTGCAAGACCATTGAAGGTATTATTCAAATAAATAGAGTAACCATTATTCTCTTTAAATGAATAACCGTATTGCGATAGACATAATCCAATCATGTCTATGCTCAACGCAAACACCAAATCTCGATGGTAGAGGGAGCGTGCGATGCTTGATCATATCAACATTGGAAACACTTCCAACACATATCGTCAGCTCACCTTTAGCTGGTCTCCGTTTATGCCGTAGCTTTTATTTCGAGTTACTAACACTTAGCAACCGAACCAGTATCTTATACCCTGGTGCTACTAGGAGTACTAGTAAAGTACACATTAACATAATGTATATCCAATATACTTCTATCGACCTTGCCAGCCTTCTCATCTACCAAGTATCTAGGGTAATTCTGCTCTAGTGACTGTTCCCCTTATTACAGAAGCACTTAGTCTCGGGTTTGGGTTCAACCTTGGGTTTCTTCACTGGAGCAGCAGCTGATTTGCCGTTTCATGAAGTATCCCTTCTTGCCCTTGCCCTTCTTGAAACTAGTGGTTTCACCAACCATCAACAATTGATGCTCCTTCTTGATTTCTACTTTCGCGGTGTCAAACATCGTGAATACCTCAAGGATCATCTTATTTATCCCTGATATGTTATAGTTCATCACGAAGCTCTAGCAGCTCGGTGGCAATGACTTTGGAGAAACATCACTATCTCATTTGGAAGATCAACTCCCACTCAATTCAAGTGATTGTTGCACTCAGACAATCTGAGCAGAAGCTCAACGATTGAGATTTTCTCCCTTAGTTTGCAGGCTAAGAGAATCGTCGGAGGTCTTATACCTCTTGACGTGAGCACAAGCCTGAAATCCCAATTTCAGCCCTCGAAACATCTCATATGTTCCGCGATGTTTCGAAAACGTCTTTGGTGCCTCTACTTAAACCATTTAACTGAACTATCACGTAGTTATCAAAACGTGTATGTTCGATGTTCGAAACATCCACAAACGACGTTTGGGGTTCAACATACTGAGCAGTGCATTAAGGACATAAGCTTTCTACTGATCGCATAATCGCTACTATCAACTTTCAACTATATTTTCTCTAGGAACATATCTAAACAGTGGAACTAAAGCGCGAGCTTACGACATAATTTGCAAAAGGTCTTTTGACTATGTTCAGGATAATTAAGTTCATCTTATGAACTCCCACTTAGATAGACATCCCTCTGGTCATCTAAGTGATCACATGATCCGAGTCAACTAGGCCGTGTCCGATCATCACGTGAGACGGACTAGTCATCATCGGTGAACATCTTCATGTTGATCGTATCTACCATACGACTCATGCTCGACCTTTCGGTCTCCGTGTTCCGAGGCCATGTCTGCACATGCTAGGCTCGTCAAGTTAACCCTAAGTGTTTTCGCTGTGTAAAACTGTCTTACACCCGTTGTATGTGAACGTAAGAATCCATCACACCCGATCATCACATGGTGCTTAGAAGCGACGAACTGTAGCAACGGTGCACAGTTAGGGGAGAACACTTCTTGAAATTTTGTAAGGGATCATCTTATTTACTACCGTCGTCCTAAGTAAACAAGATGCATAAACATGATAAACATCACATGCAATCAAATAGTGACATGATATGGCCAATATCATTTTGCTCCTTTTGATCTTCATCTTCGGGGCTCCATGATCATCATCGTCACCGGCATGACACCATGATCTCCATCATCATGATCTCCATCATCGTGTCTTCATGAAGTTGTCACGCCAACAACTACTTCTACTTCTATGGCTAACGCGTTTAGCAATAAATTAAAGTAAGTTACATGGCGTTCTTCAATGACACGCAGGTCATACAAAAAATGAAGACAACTCCTATGGCTCCTGCCGGTTGTCATACTCATCGACATGCAAGTCGTGAATCCTATTACAAGAACATGATCAATCTCATACATCACATATCATTCATCACATTCTTCTTGGCCATATCACATCACATAGCATACCCTGCAAAAACAAGTTAGACGTCCTCTAATTGTTGTTGCATGTTTTACGTGGCTGCTATGGGTTTCTAGCAAGAACGTTTCTTACCTACGCAAAACCACAACGTGATATTCCAATTGCTATTTACCCTTCATAAGGACCCTTTTCATCGAATCCGTTCCGACTAAAGTGGGAGAGACTGGCACCCGCTAGCCACCTTATGCACCAAGTGCATGTCAATCGGTGGAACCTGTCTCACGTAAGAGTACGTGTAAGGTCGGTCCGGGCCGCTTCATCCCACAATACCGTCGAAACAAGATTGGACTAGTAACGGTAAGCATATTGAACAACATCAACGCCCACAACTACTTTGTGTTCTACTCGTGCAAAGAATCTACGCAATAGACCTAGCTCATGATGCCACTGTTGGGGAACGTAGCAGAAATTCAAAATTTTCCTACGCGTCACCAAGATCTATCTATGGAGAAACCAGCTACGAGTAGAAGGAGAGTGCATCTACATACCCTTGTAGATCGCTAAGCGGAAGCGTTCAAGTGAACGGGGTTGATGGAGTCGTACTCGTCGTGATTCAGATCACCGATGATCCTAGTGCCGAACGGACGGCACCTCCGCGTTCAACACACGTGCAGCCCGGTGACGTCTCCCACGCCTTGATCCAGCACGGAGAGAGGGAGAGGTTGAGGAAGACTCCATCCAACAGCAGCATAACGGCGTGGTGGTGATGGAGGAGCAAGGCAATCCAGCAGGGCTTCGCCAAGCACCATGGGAGAGGAGGAGGAGGAGAGGCAGGGCTGCACCAACGAGAGATCAAATCGCGTGTTATGGGCAGCCCTATGCCTCACTATTTATAGGGGGAGAGGGGGCTGAGCCCCCCCTCTAGGGTTTCCCACCCCCAAGGGGTGCGGCCAGCCCTAGATGGCAAAGGGGGCGGCGTCCAGGAGGGGGAGAGAGGGGAGGCGCCCACTAGGTGGGCCTTAAGGCCCATCTAGACTAGGGTTTGCCCCCTCCCACTCTTCCTTGCGCCTTGGCCCCTTGTGGGGGGTGCACCAGCCCACCTAGGGGCTGGTCCCCTCCCACACATGGCCCACGCAGCCTTCTGGGGCAGGTGGCCCCACTTGGTGGACCCCCGGGACCCTCCCGGTGGTCCCGTACAATACCGATATCGCCCGAAACTTTTCCGGTGACCAAAACAGGACTTCCCATATATAAATCTTTACCTCCGGACCATTCCGGAACTCCTCGTGACGTCCGGGATCTCATACGGGACTCCGAACAACATTCGGTTACCACATACAAGCTTCCTTTATAACCCTAGCGTCATCGAACCTTAAGTGTGTAGACCCTACGGGTTCGGGAGACATGCAGGCATGACCGAGACGTTCTCCGGTCAATAACCAACAGCGGGATCTGGATACCCATGATGGCTCCCACATGTTCCACGATGATCTCATCGGATGAACCACGATGTCAAGGACTCAATCGATCCCGTATACAATTCCCTTTGTCTAGCGGTATTTTACTTGCCCGAGATTCGATCGTCGGTATACCGATACCTTGTTCAATCTCGTTACTGGCAAGTCACTTTACTCGTTCCGTAACACATCATCCCGTGATCAACTCCTTGGTCACATTGCGCATATGATGATGTCTTACCGAGTGGGCCCAGAGATACCTCTCCGTTTACACGCAGTGACAAATCCCAGTCTCGATCCGCATAAAACAATAGATACTTTCGGAGATACCTGTAGTGCACCTTTATAGTCACCCAGTTACGTTGTGACGTTTGATACACCCAAAGCACTCCTACGGTATCCAGGAGTTACACGCTCTCATGGTCGAAGGAAGAGATACTTGACATTGGCAAAGCTCTAGCAAATGAACTACATGATCTTTGTGCTATGCTTAGGATTGGGTCTTGTCCATCACATCATTCTCCTAATGATGTGATCCCGTTATCAACGACATCCAATGTCCATAGCCAGGAAACCATGACTATCTGTTGATCACAACGAGCTAGTCAACTAGAGGCTCACTAGGGACATATTGTGGTCTATGTATTCACACGTGTATTACGATTTCCGGATAATACAGTTATAGCATGAATAAAAGACAATTATCATGAACAAGGAAATATAATAATAATACTTTTATTATTGCCTCTAGGGCATATTTCCAACACATAAGATGAACTTAATTATCCTGAACATAGTCAAAAGATCTTTGCAAATTATGTCGTAAGCTCGCGCTTTAGTTCCACTGTTTAGATATGTTCCTAGAGAAAAATTTAGTTGAAAGTTGATAGTAGCAATTATGCGGACTGGGTCCGTGAACTGAGGATTGTCCTCGTTGCTTCGTAGAAGGCTTATGTCCTTAATGCACCGCTCAGTGTGCTGGACCTCGAACGTAGTCTGTGGATGTTGCGAACATGTGACATACACATTTTGATAACTACGTGATAGTTCAGTTAAATGGTTTAGAGTAGAGGCACCAAAGTCGTTTTCAAAACATCGCGAAACGTATGAGATGTTTCGAGGGATGAAATTGGGATTTCAGGCTCGTGCCCACGTCAAGAGGTATGAGACCTCCAACGATTTTCTTAGCCTGCAAACTAAGGGAGAAAAGCTCAATCGTTGAGCTTGTGCTCAGATTGTCTGAGTGCAACAATCACTTGAATCGAGTGGGAGTTGATCTTCCAGATGAGATAGTGATGTTTCTCCAAAGTCATTGCCACCAAGCTGCTAGAGCCTCGTGATGAACTATAACATATCAGGGATAGATATGATGATCCTTGAGGTATTCGCGATGTTTGACACCATGAAAGTAGAAATCAAGAAGGAGCATCAATTGTTGATGGTTGATGAAACCACTAGTTTCAAGAAGGGCAAGGGCAAGATGGATACTTCTTGAAACGGCAAATCAGCTGTTGCTCTAGTGAAGAAACCCAAGGTTGAACCCAAACCCGAGACTAAGTGCTTCTGTAATAAGGGGAACAGCCACTGGAGCAGAATTACCCTATATACTTGGTAGATGAGAAGGCTGGCAAGGTCGATAGAAGTATATTGGATATACATTATGTTAATGTGTACTTTACTAGTACTCCTAGTAGCACCAGGGTATTAAGATACCGGTTCGGTTGCTAAGTGTTAGTAACTCGAAATAAAAGAGCTACAGAATAAACGGAGACTAGCTAAAGGTGAGCTGACGATATGTGTTGGAAGTGTTTCCAAGTTTGATGTGATCAAACATCACATGCTCCCTCTACCATCAAGATTAGTATTACACCTGAATAATTGTCATTTGGTGTTTGCGTTGAGCATAGACATGATTGGATTATGTCTATCACAATACGGTTATTCATTTAAGGAGAATAATGGTTACTCTATTTATTTGAATAATACCTTCAGTGGTCTTGCACCTAAAGGAATGGTTTATTGAATCTCGATCGTAGTGATACACATTTTCATGCCAAAAGATATAAGATAGTAATGATAGTACCACTTACTTGTGGCACTGCCATGTGAGTCATATTGGTATAAAACGCATGAAGAAGCTCCATGTTGATGGATCTTTGGACTCACTCGTTTTTGAAAAGTTTGAGACATGCGAACCATGTCTATTGGTGTATACGCATGAAGAAACTCCATGCAGATGGATCATTTGGACTCACTTGATTTTGAATCACTTGAGGTATGCAAATCATACCACATGGGCAAGATGACTGAAAAGCCTCGTTTTTCAGTAAGATGGAACAAGAAAGCAACTTGTTGGAAGTAATACATTTTGATGTGTGCAGTCCAATGAGTGTTGAGGCACGCAGTGGATATCGTTATGTTCTTACTTCACGGATGATTTGAGTAGATACTGAGTATATTTACTTGATGAAACACAAGTCTGAATTATTGAATGGTTCAAGTAATTTCAGAGTGAAGTTGAAGATCATCATGACAAGAGGATAAAATGTCTATGATATGATCATAGAGATGAGTATCTGAGTTACGAGCTTTGGCATGCAATTAACACATTGTGGAAATTGTTTCACAATTAATACCTCCTGGAACACCATAGTGTGATGGTGTGTCCAAACATCATAGTTGCACCCTATTGGATATGATGCGTACCATGATGTCTCTTATCGAATTATCACTATCGTTCATGGGTTAGGCATTAGAGACAACCGCACTCACTTTAATAGGGCACCATGTAATTCCGTTGAGACGACACCATTTGAACAATGGTTTGCAGAAACCTAAGCTGTCATTTCTTAAAAGTTTGGGGCTGCGACGCTTATGTGAAAAAGTTTCAGGTTGATAAGCTCGAACCCAAAGCGGATAAAATGCATCTTCATAGGACACCCAAAACAGTTGGGTATACCTCCTAATTCAGATCCAAAAGCAATAGGGATTGTTTCTTGAATCGGGTCCTTTCTCGAAGAAAGGTTTGTCTCGAGAATTGAGTGGGAGGATGGTGGAGACTTGATGAGGTTATTGAACTGTCACTTCAACAAGTGTGTAGCAGGGCACAGGAAGTTGTTCCTGTGGCGCCCACACCAATTGAAGTAGAAGCTTATGATAGTAATCATGAAGTTTTGGATCAAGTCACTATTGTACCTCGTAGGGTGACAAGGATGCGTACTACTTCAGAGTGGTACAGTAATCCTGTCTTGAAGGTCATGTTGCTAGACAACAATGAACCTACGAGCTATGGAGAAGTGATGGTGGGCCCAAATTCCAACTAATGGTTAGAAGCCATGAAATCCGAGATAGGATCCATGTATCAGAACAAAGCATGAACTTTGGTGGACTTGCCCGATGATCGGCAAGCCATTGAGATAAATGGATCTTTAAGAAGAAGACGGATGTGGACGGTAATGTCACCGTCTATGAAGCTCGACTTGTGGCGAAGAGTTTTTCACAAGTTCAAGGAGTTGACTATGATGAGATTTTCTCATCCGTAGCAATGCTTAAGTCCGTCAGAATCATGTTAGCATTAGTTGCATTTATGAAATCTAGCAGATGGATGTCAAAACGAGTTTCCTTACCAATTATCGTAAGGAAAGGTTGTATGTGATACAATCAAAAAGGTTTTGTCGATCCTAAGGATGCTAAAAGGTATGCTGGCTCCAGCGATCCTTCTAAGGACTGGAGTAAGCATCTCGGAGTTGGAATATGCACTTTGATAAGATGATCAAAGATTTTGGGTTTATACAAAGTTTATGAGAAACTTGTATTTCCAAAGAAGTGAGTGGGAGCACTATAGAATTTCTGATGAGTATATGTTGTTGACATATTGTTGATCAGAAATGATGTAGAATTTCTATAAAGCATATAGGGTTATTTGAAAAGTGTTTTTCAATGGAAAACCTGGATTAAGCTACTTGAACATTGAGCATCAAGATCTATGAGGATAGATAAAAAAACGCTAAATGGTACTTTCAAATGAGCACATACCTTGACATGATCTTGAATGTGTTCAAGATGGATCAGTCAAAGAAGGAGTTCTTACCTGAGTTGTAAGGTATGAAGTTAAGAGTTAAAGCTCGACCACGGCAGAAGAGAGAGAAAGGACGAATGTCGTCCCCTATGCTTCAGACGTAGGCTCTATAGTATGCTATGCTGTGTACCGCACCGGAAGTGTGCCTTGCCATGAGTCAGTCAAGGGGTACAAGAATGATCTAGGAATGGATCATTGGACAGCGGTCAAAATTGTCCTTGTAACGAATAAGGACATGTTTCTCGATTATGGAGGTGATAAAGAGTTTGGTGTAAAGGGTTACGTCGATGCAAGCTTTAACACCTATCCGAGTGACTCTGAGTAGCAAACCGGATACGTATAGTGGAGTAACCATTTGGAATAGCTCCAAGTCGAGCGTGGAAGCAGCATTTACAATATGACCTAGAAATTTGCGAAGTACATACGGATCTGAATGTTGCAGACCCGTTGACTAAAACCTCTCTCACAAGCAAAACATGATCAAACCCCAGAACTCATTGAGTCTTAATCACATGATGATGTGAACTAGTTTAGACACTAGTAAACTCTTTGGATGTTGGTCACATGGCGATGTGACCTGTGAGTGTTAATCACATGGCGATATGAACTAGATTATTGACTCTAGTGCAAGTGGGAGACTGTTGGAAATATGCCCTAGAGGCAATAATAAATTAGTTATTATTATATTTCCTTGTTCATGATAATCGTTTATTATCCATGCTATAATTGTATTGATAAGAAACTCAGATACATGTGTGGATACATAGACAACACCATGTCCCTAGTAAGCCTCTAGTTGACTAGCTCGTTGATCAATAAATGGTTACGGTTTCCTGACCATGGACATTGGATGTTGTTGATAACGGGATCACATCATTAGGAGAATGATGTGATGGACAAGACCCAATCCTAAGCCTAGCACAAAGATCGTGTAGTTCGTATGCTAAAGCTTTTCTAATGTCAAGTATCATTTCCTTAGACCATGAGATTGTGCAACACCCGGATACCGTAGGAATGCTTTGGGTGTACCAAACGTCACAACGTAACTGGGTGGCTATAAAGGTGCACTACAGGTATCTCCGAAAGTGTCTGTTGGGTTGGCACGAATCGAGACTAGGATTTGTCACTCCGGTAAACGGAGAGGTATCTCTGGGCCCACTCGGTAGGAGATCATCATAATGTGCACAATGTGACCAAGGGGTTGATCACGGGATGATGTGTTATGGAACGAGTAAAGAGACTTGCCGGTAATGAGATTGAACAAGGTATCGGCATACCGACGATCGAATCTCGGGCAAGTACAATACCGCTAGACAAAGGGAATTGTATACGGGATTGATTGAGTCCTTGACATTATGGTTCATCCGATGAGATCATCGTGGAACATGTGGGAGCCAACATGGGTATCTCGATCCCACTGTTGGTTATTGACCGGAGAACGTCTCGGTCATGTCTGCATGGTTCCCGAACCCGTAGGGTCTACACACTTAAGGTTTGATGACGCTAGGGTTATAAAGGAAGTTTGTATGTGGTTACGGAATGTTGTTCGGGGTCCCGGATGAGATCCCGGACATCACGAGGAGTTCCGGAATGGTCCGGAGGTAAAGATTTATATATGGGAAGTCCTATTTTGGCCACCGGAAAATGTTCTGGATTTTTCGGTATTGTACGAGGAAGGTTCTAGAAGGTTCTGGAGTGGGGCCCACCTGCATGGGGGGACCCACATGAATGTGGGTAGTGGGGGCAAGGCCCCACACCCCTGGTCAAGGTGCACCAAGATCCCCCCTTAGAAGATAAGATCATATCCCGAAGGGATAAGATCAAGATCCCTAAAAAAGGGGGATAACAATCGGTGGGGGAGGAAATGATGGGATTTCTTTCCTCCCACCTTTGCCAACGCCCCAATGGACTTGGAGGGAAAGAAACCAGCCCCCTCCACCCCTATATATAGTGGGGAGGCGCATGGGAGCTTCAACCAAGTTCTGGCGCAGCCCTCCCCCTCTCCCAAGTCCTCCTCCTCTCCCGCGGTGCTTGGCGAAGCCCTGCAGGATTGCCACGCTCCTCCATCACCACCACGCCATTGTGCTGCTGCTGGATGGAGTCTTCCTCAACCTCTCCCTCTCTCCTTGCTGGATCAAGAGACGTCACCAGGCTGTACGTGTGTTAAACGCGGAGGTGCCGTCCGTTCGGCACTAGGATCTCCGGTGATTGGGATCACGACGAGTACGACTGCTTCAACCCCGTTCTCTTGAATGCTTCCGCTTAGCGATTTACAAGGGTATGTAGATGCACTCTCCTTCCCCTCGTTGCTAGTCTCTCCATAGATAGATCTTGGTGACTCAAAGGAAAATTTTGAATTTCTGCTACGTTCCCCAACAGAAACTCCATAAAGATGGACTTCCGGAATCACTTGATTGTGAATCATTTGATACTTGCGAACCATGCCTTATGCAAAAGATGACTAAAACTCCGTTCTCCAGAACAATGGGACGAGATAGTGACTTATTGGAAATAATACATACCGGTGTATGCGGTCCAATGAGTATTAATGCTCGTGGCGTGTATCGTTATTTTTCTGACCTTCACAAATGATTTAAGCAGATATGGGTATATCTACTTAATGAAACACAAGTCTGAAACATTTGAAAAGTTCAAAGAATTTCAGAGTGAAGTGGAGAATCATCGTAACAAGAAAATAAAAGTTTCTACGATCTGATCGTGGAGGAGAATATTTGAGTTACGAGTTTGGCCTTCATTTAAAACAATGTGGAATAGTTTCACAGCTCACGCCACCTGGAACACCACAGCGTAATGGTGTGGCCGAATGTCGTAACTGCAATTTATTGGATATGGTGCGATCTATGATGACTCTTACCGGTTTACCAGTATCATTTTGGGGTTAGGAATTAGAGACAACTACATTCACTTTAAATAGGGCACCATCAAAAATCCGTTGAGACAACTGAGGGAATCCTGGATTAGGGGGTATCCGGACAGCCGAACTATATACATCCTCTGCTCTATTGGAGCGTGAAGATACAAGACTCAAGACTCTGTACCGTGTCCGAATGGGACTCTCCTTTGCGTGGAAGACAAGCTTGGCGATCCGGAGATTGTATTTCCTTCCTTGTAACCGACTCCATGTAAACCCTAGCTCTCTCCGATGTCTATAAAACCAGAGAGGTTGGTCCTTAGAAGGCCGATCACAATTACAATCATAA
This sequence comes from Triticum dicoccoides, assembly GCF_002162155.2. NCBI lineage: Eukaryota > Viridiplantae > Streptophyta > Magnoliopsida > Poales > Poaceae > Triticum > Triticum dicoccoides. The sequence continues at coordinate 164,531,598 of NC_041381.1, forward strand.
TCATCATAGGCTAGCTTCTAGGGTTTAGCCTCTATGATCTCGTGGTAGATCTACTCTTGTACTACTCATATCTTCAATATTAATCAAGCAGGAAGTACGGGTTTACCTCCATCGAGAGGGCTCGAACCTGGGTAAACATTGTGTCCCTTGCTTCCTGTTACCATCAGCCTAAGATGCACAGATCGGGACCCCCTACCCGAGATCCGCCGGTTTTGACACCGACATTGGTGCTTTCATTGAGAGTTCCTCTGTGTCGTCGCTGCAAGGCTCGATGGCGCCTTCTATCGTCAACAACACGGTCCAGGGTGAGACTTTTCTCCCTGGACAGATCTTCGTGTTTGGCGGCTTTGCACTGCAGGCCAATTTGCTTGGCCATCTGGAGCAGATCGACAGCTACACCCCTGGCCACCAGATCAAGTTCGGAAACCTGAACTACACGGCCGATATCCGCGAAGACTTGATCTTTGATGGAATCGGGCATGTGCCAGGAGTGCCGGGTAGTCACGATGAGCACGGCCTAGACCTGCTGTCGGATAGTGCTCGGGATATTACCCCTGCCGTAGTCCCAGACCTAAATCCGGAGCAGACTGCGTGGCCCAAGGACGGGTGGATTGACCCCGCCCTGCAGGCCGCACGCTCATCGGTGGTGGAGCCGAACACAGGCCTCACTTCTAAGGAAGTTTGTGACTCCGGACCCCCGGACTCGTATCCGGTTGTAGGTTCCAGTCAGCGCGCTTCCGAGCCCGCCGATCCTGGTTGGGCTCCGGTAATGGAGTTTACCGCCGCGGATATCTTCCAGCACTCGCCCTTTGGCGACATGCCGAACTCATTAAAGTCCCTCTCTTTGACAGGAGACTCCGGGATGAACTATGTCCGGCTCGAGTGGGAAGCAGGAAACGAAGGAATTTGTTGCCCACCCACCACCCACTTCATTACCACGGTTGATGATTTAACCGACGTGCTTGACTTCGACTCCGAAGGCATCGACGGTATGGATGACGATGTAGGAGAAGATTCAGAATCTCTAGGGCGCTGGACTACCACCTCGTCACACGATATATACATGGTGGATACACCCAAGGAGGATGACGGCGACAATCTGGAAGATAAAATCCCCGGGCAAAAGCCAAAACGACGGCGCAGACGCCGTTCAAAGTCCAGCAACAGTAAAAATAGCGACAAGAGCGCCAGAAAGATCGACATACCAGTCAACTCCGAAGGCAACAACGACCACACGGACCCAGCGATGGAGCAGGATGAGCCAGGTCACGCCGAACCTAGTTCGGAGTAGACGCCCGATCACAATGGTCCCGAGGGACAAGTTCATCAAACCGCCCCAGGACAAGAACACAGTCCGGACGATGATGCATTCATCATTCCGGAAAAACGCGCGGAACAAGATAACCTCCACAGAAGGCTTATGGCCACAGCGAGAAGTCTAAAGAAGCAGAAGCAACGGCTAAAAGCCGCACAGGAAACGCTCAATCGCAGATGGAATAAAGTGCTAGACACTGAAGAAAGATACGGCGACAATCACCATACAAAGAGCTACCCAAAACGCAAGCTACTGCCAGAATTTGACGACGAGGCCGTTCCACCAAAGTATAACACTACCAGGTGGCCAGACGTACCGCTTCATAACCGCAACAGAGCGGCTACCGACGCCGCGCACAAACTACGTGAGCACCTGGATAGGAAAGCCGGTGCGGCCAGATCCATCTACGGATCTAGAGGACACACCCCAGCGAGGGACTATAGTCACCAAAACGGTCACACCAACCAAATACCAGTTCGGAATAAACACCGGACACAACACCAGCCGACGGCATGCCACAGCACGTCCAGATATAGAGGGGCTGCTCACCCCCTGTGCTTCACAAAAGAAGTATTGGACCATGAATTTCCACAAGGTTTTAAACCTGTGAACATAGAGGCATACGACGGAACGACAAACCCAGGGGTCTGGATCGAGGTTTTTATCCTGCGTATTCACATGGCTCGTGGGGATGACCTCCACGCCATCAAATACCTTCCCCTCAAGTTGAAGGGACCAGCTCGACACTGGTTGAAGAGCCTCCCCGAAAATTCAATTGGGAGTTGGGAGGAACTCGAGGATGCTTTCAGGGCCAATTTTCAAGGGACTTATGTCCGTCCTCCGGATGTGGATGATTTAAGTCACATAATCCAACAGCCCGGAGAGTCCGCCCGCAAGCTTTGGAACAGATTCCTCACTAAGAAGAGTCAAATTGTCAATTGTCCGGATGCCGAAGCGTTAGCGGCATTCAAACACAGCATCCGCGATGAATGGCTCGCCAGACACCTTAGCCAAGAAAAGCCAAGGACAATGGCAGCCTTAACAAGCCTTATGACCCACTTTTGCGCGGTTGAAGATAGCTGGTTGGCCCGTACAGGCAGCAGTGACCCAAGCACATCCGAAATAAGGGATGGGAGCGGGAAGCCACGGCGTAATAAAAACAAACGCCAAAACAAGGAAGAGAGCCCGAACAACACAACGGTTAATGCCGGATTCAGGCGCTCTCAACCCGATCAGCAAAAGAAGCCATTTAAAGGTAGTAAAGAGGGACCGTCCAGTCTGAACAGAGTCCTGGATAGACTATGCCAAAATTCATGGCACTCCCGACAAACCTGCGAACCACATGCACAGGGAGTGCTGGGTCTTCAAGCAGGCCGGCAAATTAAATGCCGAACACAAGGGAAGGGAAACACCAAGTGAAGATGAGGATGAACCTCGCAAGCCGAACACTGGGCGACAAAAATAATTCCCGCCAGAGCTTAAAACAGTAAACATGATCCACGCGACTCACACATCCACGAGAAGGCACGAACGCGCGCTCAGAGACGCGTATGATATAGAGCCCATCGTACCCACACCTAACTACTAGAGGGCTTGTCCGATCACCTTCGATCACACAGAATACCTAACCAGTATTTGGTGCGGAGGATCGGAGGCCTTGGTGGTTGACCCAATAATTGACGGATACCATCTCACCCACGTCCTCATGGACGGCGGCAGCAGTCTCAATTTAATATATGAGGACACTGTCCGCAGGATGGGGATAGACCCATCCAAAATTAGCCAAAGCAAGACCACCTTTGAAGGGGTGATACCAGGCGTTGAAGCCTACGGCAGGGGCTCCGTCGTACTGGAGGTAACATTCGGCTCCCCAGGCAACTCCAGAAGCGAAGAACTACTCTTCACCATCGCACCCTTCCAAAGCGGCTATCATGCATTCCTTGGAAGAACGGCCTTCGCCCGCTTCAACGCATTACCGCACTATGCCTACTTTACACTCAAGATGCCCGGTCCATGTGGCGTCATCACCATTAACGGAAACACAGAGCGCTCTTCACGCGTAGAGGAACACGCGACGGCCCTAGCGGCCGGACTATAAGCGGCCTCCAATATCAGAAAACATGACTGGTCATTAAGACCACAGACACGGTTAGACGAGTCCGGCAGCCCGGATAAGATTGAACCAGGGCACCGTATATGTAGTCCCATAGAGGACACCAGGGGCTATATACATTTAATATAGCCCCACACTTGGCCCAACCATATTGGCAGGCCAACGTCTTACACTTTTACTATCCATCGCATACTCACGTTGTACTGTCCTACACGAGTTTTCTTTTTTACAGACAACATTTGCACGATACCCTTCCAGGATACGGCACAACAGAGACAAAGGCGCAGATGTGCAGCAGGGCCCCGCTCAAAAGGTTTCTTTTTAGATTAATCCCCTGTGTAAACCTTTTCTATTGCCTCTTGTTGCTTAAACATCCCATGGGTTCCATACCGACAGAGGATACTGCCGTTACTGGCATTTCGCCACGACAGACTAATGCATGTACCTGGAAATACAGGGTTTATAATGAATGGGCATTCTTCAACCCATCTTTTGTTATAAAGTCTGAATACCTTCGGGAGTGTTCGGCGTCACGAGTTTGGCCTTATATGCATCAGCTCCGAATCATGTCTTTGGTCAAATGTTGGGTTTGCCCGGCTCCTGGGTTTGCCGCCTTATGTTCCGTTCTTATCGGCTAAGGCGGCCAAAGGAGAACTACTATGATTGTGCCCTGGTTATTCCGGATGAGCACCTCAGTAGAGAAAGCCGAAAACGGACTGTCATGATACAACGCGAGACTGTTCAACCACTCGAAGACCTACCGGAATCTTTAGGATTCCTCCGCATTAACGAAGGGCCGTTTCCCGGCCATGTACATATGCGCCCGTATTCGGATGCATGCAAAAGTACTGGTACTAGGGGCTACATAGTAGCCCCACTGTCAAACTCCTATGGCTAAGTGGAAGTGTTACAACTATATAGTCCAGTTGCCTAGTTTGACGTGTGATCACCTCCTTAATGGACCAAGACGTTGGAACAAGTGTGATTATGCATATTTTTCACGAACACCCCCGCATTGTATGCGTGGGGGCTGAAGCCAATGACTGCTAACTTTCAGAATTACACATAGACTTAAAAACAGCCGCACAGGAGGCACAAATAATACTTTCAGGCACAAAGTATAAATATAGCCTCATAATCAAAATAACATTGTTTTCACAATGATTCAATTTGTCACTCGAACAATACATTCCTCGAGCACTGCGCCCCTATTAAGTGGGCACCTTCTGTTACCTCCTCCAAGTAGTGCTCGGCCGGATACTGGCCTCCCGCCGGATTCTAGGTCGCTACAATGGTGGCCTCCATATCTTTCCAATAGGCTTTGACGCAGGCAAGAGCCATTCGTGCACCCTCTATACACACCGACCTTCTCATGGCATCGATCTGAGGCACGGCCCCAAGGAATTGTTGCACCAAACCAAAGTAACCGTCCGGCTTAGGCCCCTTCGGCCAAAGATGGTCTATTACAGACCTCATTGCAAGCCCGGACAGCCTATGAAGCTCCGCTACAGCAGCCATCTTCTCACTTAACGGCAGCGGGCGTGCGGGAGCATTGAATTGCGACTAGAAAAGCTTCTGCACTTCTTTATCACCTTGACCCTCGAAAAACTTGGCGGCATCAGCTGTACTCTTCTGATGACAAGAAGAAGATGAAATCCTCAAAGTCTTCTTCTAAGTCTTCTTCCAAGTCTTCATCACACAAGAGGAGCTCATCTGGCAAGGCTCGTGCCTTTGTTGGCAAGGAAATGGATTCATAGGAGGAGTCTGCTTCTGAGGAGGCGGAGGTGGAGTCTGGAGAGGAGTCCGACCCTGGCGTTGCAAGTCTGGCTCTAGCCACAGCTTATGTTGCCAAGTCCATCTTCAACACTGAAGACAATGACTTCCACACCAACGCTGAAGCTGATAACAGAGATGATCCTACTCCCACCTACTGCTTCATGGCACGTGGTGCCATGGTAAAATCACGTGATGCTTACTTTCAAACATCAAGTGAAGATGACTCTGATTGTGAACCCAAACCCAGCTACAAAACACTTGCTAAAATTGCAACTGAACAACAAAAAGCTATGGAACATACTAAAAAACTGTTAGACAAAAGCGATGACCTGTTGGACGCGGAAATGACATGTTCACAGTCCTTAGTTGAAGACATAAAAAATCTTCATGCTAAGTACCAAGAACTTGAAAGTCTTCATGAAACGCTCTCAACCACTTATGAAAAGCTCTCCTATGATTATCTTCAAAGGAAGCAAGAGTTTGAGAAATTGAGAGCGGCTCATGAAGATCTTCAAAAAGAGAATGAGTCACTTCGCTCTCAAGAGATCAGTCCCGCTCAGGATGGATTTGAACCACCATGTCTAAAATGCATTGAGCGTGATAACGCTACATCTGTTGCTGAATGTTCCACTGCTGGTACTGTTGCATTGTCTTCAACTACTGATGTAGTTACTAACCCCTCTGTGGAGGATACCACTACTATTGCTGATGAAAATGCTAGGTTGAAGACATTGCTTGAAACAGGGATGTATAAAAGTCTGAAAGGACATCAGACACTTTGCGATGTCCTCAAAAAGCAGATTCTGAACCGAAACCCTAGGAAAGAGGGTGTTGGGTTCAGGAGGAAAATGAATGTTGATGGCTCCTACTAGAAGCCTGAGCAGTATCCCAAAACCACATGGGTTGCTGCGAAGGAACCTTCAGTGGATCCGTCCACCTTATCTGGCTTTACCTGTGCTAATCCTATTATCATTGATGAATCCTTTGATGCAAACTATAAGCTGTTTAAGAACCAGAATGGTGAAGTGTTTGCCAGGTATATTGGTACTAACTGCAGGAATGGACCACCTATGAAGAACATCTGGGTACCTAAGCAGTGCATTGAGAATCTTCCTGTGAATGTCATCATGACACCACCTAGGAAGAAGACAAACCCCAGACCTATGGCTTCATATGGCCCAAAGGCTTCATACAGATACATGACTCACCTGAGTCACCCTAACGCCAATGTGTTGCAGGGAAATCATACTCAGACTTATGAATATGAGCATGTGTCTTCAAACCGCTATGTTCATAGAACTAAGAACTTTTATGCTTATTCATATGAGTATCATTCATCTCCTGCAAGGCTATTTGCTAGGGCTCCAAAGCCGAAATTCTCAAATGCTGCACTTAGACTCATTGCTTCTAAACCACCCCTGAAGAAGTGGGTGGTGAAGAAGAATTAACTTTCTTTTGCAGGGAAAGGTCTCCAGCCTGAAATCAAAGGCGTCCGATGCTATTGCTGGGGACCTAAAACACATTAAGGGACGCATGATAAAATGATCTTACTATGTATTTCACATCTGAATCGCTTACCAGTCATAATATGTGTCCTAACCTTGATCTAAGCTATGACAATCCTTGTGTGCATCAAATTCTTATGCTTCACAACACTCTTTGTGAAGCCTATCCTCCTAACTGCACTATAGGGTATGACACCAAAAGCTTCAGAATGGATTATGGACAGCGGATGTACTAATCATATGACTGGTGATCGAAGTGTTCTCATGGACTCAACCTTACGTCCATCAGACAAGAGTCACATCACATTTGCTGACACTGGTAAAAGCAAGGTATTGGGTCTAGGTAGAGTTGCAATCTCAAAGGATCAACACATGGATAAAGTGATGCTTGTTGAATCCCTTGGTTTCAACTTAATGTCTGTCGCAATGCTTTGTGACTTGAACATGATTGTGCTATTCGGAAAATATCATTGCCTTGTACTAATGGAATCTGACAAGTCTCTAGTCTTTGAAGGGTATCGGAAAGATGATCTATACATGGTAGATTTCTCAGCATGACCACAGCTTGTTGTATGTCTTCTTGCAAAAGCTTCAGAATGCTGGCTCTGGCATCGGAGGCTGGGGGCATGCTGGCATGAGGAACCTACACACACTCGTCAAGAAGAAGCATGTCATAGGCATCGAGGGTGTCAAGTTCAAGAAGGATCATTTGTGTGGTGCCTGCGAAGCTGGAAAGATGACTAGGGCAAAGCACCCCTCAAAGACAATCATGACGACATCTCAACCCTTCGAGCTGTTACACATGAACTTATTTGGCCCTACTCACTACTCTACCCTCACAACAACTGCTTGTCTCTATGGCTTCGTCATTGTTGATGACTACTCAAGATATACATGGATGCACATAATTCTCTACAAGACTGAAGCGCAAGATGTCTTCAGACGCTTCGCCAATCGAGAAATGAACAATTATGGCGTGAAGATCAAGCATATCAGAAGTGACAACGACACTGAGTTCAAGAACACCGGACTTGATCTTTATCTGGATACAATGGGAATCACTCATGAGTTCTCTGCTCCATACACACCTCAGCAAAATGGCGTCGTTGAGCGCAAGAACAGAACCCTCATTGAGATGGCTCGAACAATGCTCGATGAGTACAAGACACCAAGAAAGTTCTGGCCTGAAGCCATTGATAAAACATGTCACATCATCAACCGTGTTTACATCCATAAGCTTCTGAGCAAAACATCCTATGAGCTCCTTACTGGCAAGAAGCCAAATGTCAGCTACTTCAAAGTATTTGGAGCTAGGTGCTGGATCAAGGATCCCCATCACAAGTCAAAATTTGCACCTAAAGCTCACGAAGGCTTCATGCTTGGCTACGGAAAGGATTCACACTCATACAGAGTCTTCAACCTCTATCTCTACAAAATCGTCGAAACTGTGGACGTGAGATTTGATGAAACCAATGGTTCACAAAGAGAGCTCCTGCCAAGTACACTAGACGAAGCTCCGCCCAGCGAATTAATCAAGCTGATGGGAACTGGTGAAATCATGCCTTCTGAAGCACAGCCTGAAGAGGAACTTATCATTTCTGCACCTAACCAACCTGAAGACAATGCTCAGACTGAAGACAATCCTCCCAATGATGACAATGATCAGCAAGAGGAAAGTCTTCGTCCAGTTCATCCTCGAGTTGCAAATGAAGTACAAATTGAGAAGATAATTGATAGCATCAATGCACCTGGTCCACTTACTCGCTCAAGAGCAACACAGTTAGCAAATTTCTGTGGGCACTTTTCTTTTGTGTCAATATCAGAACCCAAGAAAGTTGCTGAAGCCTTTATGGAACCTGAATGGATACAAGCAATGCAATAGGAACTTCAACAGTTCAAGCTGAACAATGTTTGGGAACTTGTCAAGCGTCCTGACCCTCACAAGCATAACATTATTGGCACAAAATGGATATATTCAAACAAGCAAGACGAGCATGGTCAAGTCGTTAGAAACAAAGCACGTCTTGTGGCTCAAGGATATACTCAAGTAGAAGGAATTGACTTTGATGAAACATTTTCTCCTGTGGCTAGGCTTGAAGCTATTCGCATACTGCTGGCCTACGCTAATCACCACAACATTCTTCTACATCAAATGGATGTGAAGAGTGCATTTCTCAACGGCAAGATTGAAGAAGAAGTGTACATAGCTCAACCACCTGGCTTTGAATATCCAAAACATCCTGATATGGTGTACAAGCTAAACAAAGCACTGTATGGCCTCAAACAAGCTCCTCGCGCTTGGTATGATACGATCAAGGACTTCCTGAAGAGCAAAGGCTTCAAACCTGGATCCCGCGATCCCACACTCTTCACGAAGACATATGATGGTGAACTATTTGTGTGCCAAATATATGTGGATGACATTATCTTCGGCTGCACCAACCAGAAGTATAGTGATGAGTTTGGATACATGATGCAAGAGCAATATTAGATGTCCACGATGGGTGAGCTGAAGTTCTTCCTTGGTCTTCAAATTCGTCAGCAAAGGAATGGCATCTTCATATCTCAAGAAAAATACCTCAAAGATTGTCTGAAGAAGTTTGGAATGGAAGATTGCAAAGGTTACACGACGCCAGTGCCAGCCAAACACCATCTTGGTCCCGACGACAATGGTAAAGAGTTCGATCAAAAGGTATACCGCTCCATGATTGGTTCTTTACTTTACCTATGTGCATCTAGGCCAGATATTATGCTTAGTGTTTGCATGTGTGCTCGATTCCAAGCGGCACCAAAGGAACCGCATCACTTAGCTGTGAAGTGAATTCTTCGATATTTGGCTTACACCCCAACACTCGGATTATGGTATCCAAAGGGCTCAAAATTTGATTTGGTTGGATTCTCGGATGCTGATTATGCTGGTGACAAGGTGGATCACAAGTCTACATCAGGCACATGTCACTTTCTGGGTCGATCACTTGTCTGTTGGTCTTCAAAGAAGCAGAACTGTGTATCACTCTCAACTGCTGAATCTGAATACATTGCTGCTGGGTCTTGTTGCGCTCACCTTCTATGGATGAAGCAAACTCTCAAGGACTATGGCATCAATCTGAAACAAGTGCCTCTCTTCTGCGACAACGAAAGCGCCATCAAGATTGCCAACAATCCATTCCAGCACTCGAAGACATAACACATTGAAATTCGTCATCACATTCTCAGAGATCATGTCATGAAGAAAGATATTGACATCATTCACGTCAAAACTGAAGAGCAACTAGCAGATATCTTCACAAAGCCCTTGGATGAGAAAAGGTTTTGCAAGTTACGGTGTGAGCTAAATATCTTGGAATCCTCAAATGTCCTGTGATCAGGCGCACATCCTAACACTTATGCATGTTGATGACTTAGATGTGCAACACACAAAGTAAAGTATATCTTCAGTAAATGAAGACTTACATTCCGAGTGTGAATATATTAATGTGGAATTTGACTTCGGAGCGCCACGATAATTGTGCGCCGTGTCTGGGTCTAATACTTCCTATACGGTGGGTAACGCCACCACCAAATTTCTCTATTTGAAGTGTTTCACTCATGGCGTTATTTTTGCAATGTCTTCGCATTTAGTTTTTCTTCAATTTCATTTTATCTTCATGATTTTCTTCACTATGATGATTTGATTGCTTTCCGATATATATACTAGTGTTCTGTCCTCTACAACATTCACTTATAGCTATGTCTTCCTAGTTGAATCTTTTGAACTAAGTGAATGTGGTCGGACCCTAATCTCTCTATGCTTTCTATCTCAAACTCTATCTGTCCAAATCATATGCATTCTATTGAAACTGTCGAATGTCTTCTCTGCGTCCTAGTCAGCAGAAGACACAGAGACAAACATTAAGTCTGTTTTAAATGATTCATCTTTGTTGTTTGAAATCAGGAGAAGCCGGAACAACCTTCCGACATGCCTGGCGGGCGTGGGAACGTGGGACAACTCTGAGTATGTTGCATGCTTGCCACGTGCCCCTCAGATGTGAACCACCAGGGGCACCTACATAATTGCGTTGTGCCGCACACTTCCTTATAAATACATCTCCCCTGCGGTAAAAGAAAACCTTCTTCCACCTATCCACCTCGTCAAAACCCTAGCGCCATCGCTAGCTCTCGACGATGCCGGCGACGAAGTGCTTAGCTGCCACGACTTCTCCGACGCCGTCCTCACGCCAGCCGCGGACATCGTCCTCTCCGCCGCTGCCGTAGGTGTCCTCCGTCGCCAAGTTAGGGCACGGTGGATTGAACTGCTTGGTCACCTATTCTTCCCATCTAGCAGTTCTTTGTGTGGTAAATATAACTCTATTTTTAACATCTTTTTGATCCTCAAAGATTCATCCTTTTTACCAAAATTGGTTTCTGGCTATACAATGTTAGATCTAGTCTGTCTGCATCTCATACTACCTAGTATATTCACTTAAACTTCATATCTAGTTTGATTCCTCACTTGTACTTATTCACGGATTCGTACAAATCTGGAACCAACTCTCAACATATAAGTGAATGTCTTCGCATCATGAGGTCAATGTCTTCAAACTGATTTATCTTCAAAATCTTTTGAGAATGCATATGACCTCTTCCCCTTCGCTCGCATCTCTAATGCTGTCACAGGTACATGTCCGTGGGAGAATCCCTTGGTTCTCATAGTCTGCATTCGTTTGCAGAATTCTTACAGCATCACATTAATTCTCCCGAAGCAAGTTCCTGTTTGTCCAGCAAGCGAAAGCCTTTGAAGCCTTTGAATGTACTAAAGACATTCAGTTTGAAGTTTATGGCTGCAGAGAAATCAGTAAGGAAGGGTGGCAGACAGCATCGTGGGGGAACATCAAAAGATTTGCCTGATGACCTCGCAGAACTTTACAAGACAAATCCTGAAGAGAATTATCATCAGCGCAAGACACGAATCCAATGGATTCAATGATATTGGGCTGAACAATGGTTCAAATACAAGTTCGTGACGCAGGAATACGCTGAGAAGAATGCTATCAAAACTCCTTGGGGTGATATTCTCTATCGAGGCCTTCAACCCAAGAACAGAGCTGAAGCTATTGCACAGGGTTTCTATCCCTGTATTGTCCATGGACCTCAGCCTGAAAATGCCGACCCATCATCATTGCTCTGGTGTCGTGACGATACTCTCTTCAAGCGCAACTTCCAGCACACAAAGGCATCGGCCAAAGAAAACAAGAAGTCATTGGGATTAGAATTCAATCCTGGTCCCTCTGCTCCCCGTGCTGATGCCTCACATGATGCAGAACCCAATGTCATCGGACCCTTCTCCAACCTTGATGGCCTCATCACTTACATCTTGGTCCAAGGTGCCAAAGTGGATCATTCTGATAATGATGCTGACACTGATGAAGCCCCAGCTCCTCCTCCAAAGCCGCAGAAGCTAAAGAAGCCTAAGGCTTCAAGATCAGCTGCTCCTCCAAAAGCTTCATGTGCAAAGCCACTGGCCACTGTACCTCCTGAAAACAGTGTGCAGTCTGAAGATCTATCACGTATCTCCAAGAAGACGGAGAAGAAAAAGAAAATCGTCAAGCACACTGATCAGACCTTGACTCCTGCTGCCATTCTGCGAGAAGAGCCCATTGATCTATCCAGCGATGAAGATCTTGCAGATGATGCCCTTGAGCAACTGATCAAGAGCAAGGAAGAAGCAGAGATCTTCAATAATTTGCCTCTCTTCGATGTGGCAATCATACATAACTTCATTGATGAGTGGTTTGACACCCCAAATCTCAGCTTTGAAGATCTGCAACTTCCCATTAGCCTCAGCGTCTCCTTCAATGGCGCCATTGCTTCTGAGCTAGCTCTAGCTCAGCGCATCGTTGAACTGAAGCACAAGATCGACTATGAGAAAGCTCAGTTCAAGAAGCATGTGGCAAAGCTCAGCGTGCAAGATGTCAGAAACTTCAAGATCATGTTGCACGAGCTTAAAGAAGCCTTTCTCAAGAAGCGCAAAGAAGCTCAAGGCTCTCGTGAGCATATGAAGAGTTTGGCTGACAAATGTGTGCTAGCCTACAATGAGGCTGAGAAGCGCAAGTCTCTTGGTCGTCCTGGCATTGACCCAAGAATGGCTGCAAAGAAGAAGAAGCTATCAACTTCCCAATCTGCACCTTCAAGGCAGGAAGCACCTCGCATAGTCTTCCCAAGCAGCATGACTGGCTTGAAGCCAAAGGTCATGTCAACCGCTTCAGAACTAAGGAAGACGAGGGCTGCCGAGGCTGAAGCCAGAAAAAGGAAAAATACTGAAGCCTCTGATGCTGCTCCCTCCAAGAAGAAGTGCAAAACCAAGAAGAATCGGGCTGCTCCCACAGAGACCTTAGTTGTTGAACCTATCTCAGTGGTTCGCCCTGCATCTGAAAACCAAGAACGACGGATGATAGTTCATGAGCCTGCTTCCACAGAGGCTCATGAAGCTGAAGACATTCCAGCAGTTAATCCCACCGCTGCTGAAGACATTGGTCACAATGACAATGTTGAAGATGATGAAGTTCTTCCTCAGATTGAACACAACTTGATATCATCGCCTGTTCTCACGAACAACAAACTCATCAGCGTTGGTCGTCCTCTGACGCCAATTGCTCAGGATGCATCATGGGCAGATCACCCACAGCAACAAGACTCCCCGAGTACTCCCCAACAACAACCACAAGTCACACCACCTGTGCAAGAAGAACAAGAAGACTTTGAGGCCCAGCCAACTCCATCTCCAAAGGCGTCGCCAGCATTTCGCAGGCTTCGCAAAGGACCAAGGCCTCAGGTCCCTCTTTCGAGCATTCCAGAAGGAGAAGTGCACCACCCGTCTGTTGCACGTCAAGTGTTTCTAGAAGCCACTCCAACTGTGAATGTCTCCGTGTCTGAAGCCCAAGGTGCTGAAGACAATCCGGCTGCATCAGCCGATGAAAGACAAGAAGACGAACGTGTCGCTACTCCCCCCATTACTAAAGAAGTTATTCCTGATGTGAACGTGCCAGTGCCCGACCCTCCAGCTCATCAAGTGGAGGTTGAAAATCTTGAGGCTGCCACCACCAACACAAATGAAGCCAATGATGTAGTCATGGCTGAAGTAAATGTGGAGCCTGCACCAACCAATGTGCCCGAAGCCAATGATGCAACTGCTCCTGAAGTATCTGTTGTGCAGCCTGAAGCCTCAGTTGTTACCACTGCTCCTGTTCTGCCACCAAGGACCTATACAATTGAGCAAGCATACAATCATGGTCAGCTAACCACTGTCCGATGGCCCGTTCTGGTCCCTCCGCCTACTGCCTCTGGTCCTCAGTTTGATTATCATGTTGAGCATAGGCCTCAGGTCCAGAAACCAAAACCAAGACTGCCAAGGTTCCCAGGCACTGCCACCTCCACAGGGTCCTTCAATGCAAATGGCTTCAAAAGCCACAACACCTTCTTTGACAGCGCAAAGAACCCCTACGCAAAGCCAAGAATATCATCTGATCGTTTCTGGAGCTATCAGCAGCGAAGCTATTACTCCTGCATTCTGTATGATCAAGGGCGCATTTTCCCTCATATGCGCCTCGACACTGAAGCCATTGCTGGACTGCTATGCTTAGAACAAGCACTTGACTGCTTTCGTGATGCAGGTCTGCTCAGCTTTGTGACAGACAAAGAACATTGGAATGAGGAACTTTTGCTTCAATTCTATGCTACCCTCCACATTCGCGGCTACAACAGGGATATAAAGACATGGGTTCTCGAGTGGATGACATGAAATGTTCATCATGAAGCCAAAGCTCTTGATGTCATTGAGCTTACTGGCCTACCCACTCCCGGAGAGCTGTACGAACCTAATTGTCACCTCCACCGCAATGCACTAGAGAGCATCTTCCATAAGCCAGAGCCTAACATGAGCCAGATGTTGAGCATGATAAAGCCTCTGCCATCTGACGCTGAATACCCAAAGGAGTTCTTTGTAGATGACCTTGAGTATCTGCCTCGCACAATATATAACATCATCAGGCCAACTCTATGGCCTATCAAAGGGCATTCATCAGCGGCCAAACTTGAAGGAGCCATGAAGACATTGGTCTTCTACATCCTCAATGGCATCAGCTTCAATACACAAGAATTCTTCATCCGGCAACTTGCTGCGTCTGGATCTGGCCTTTTTGGCCTGAAATTTTATGCTCCATGGGTCATGCACCTCATCAAGCTACACTCCTCTGTCAATTATCAGCCCTCTACTCGCAATCATCTGATCTTTCTACCAGAGGTTGATATGTCAGTTGAAGCAATATACCCTGAGCCTGCCAAGAAGCCTCTTTGTCTTCAAAATGCTGATCACCAAAGCTTCACTCAGCCCATGGAAGGAGTCCAAGTAGTAACCCGTATCTATCCAACGGCTGGGAACACTCGTCTACCTCATCATGCGCGAACTGAAGCTACTGAGAGCTCAATTGCCCAAAGGCCTAAGAAGCACTCTCGCGTCCTAAATGACTGAGAACTTCTTGTGGCACTGCATCAGAACCAAGATAAGCATCACTTTTGGATCAAGCGACAGATGCAAAGCCTCTTGGTGGACGTCAATCGCATTCGAAATCTTGCCACCAAGAATGCTTTTGTCACTCACGAGACCTATCAGCGATCATGGAAGAGTTTGACACTGCTTAGTACTGAAGCAGATCTTCAAGATGATGGCTTCACTGAAAGATTCAAGTTTGACTCCACTCCTCCTTGGAATGCTGTCCTACGTCGAACTCCATCCCTTGAAGACTCTGACTATTCTTCCTCCGCAGCAACTATGAATGCCAGAGTGATCGATGATGAAGACGATGCTACTTCACCGCCCCTACTTCTGCACGCATCGACACTGCACCAAGTTCGTCTGCGCCGCCAAACAACAACGACAACCCTGCTGCTTCACCTACTCATGAGAACGAGTAGATGCTCTATGTCTTCAAACCTTTTTGGTCCTTACTGACAAAAGGGGGAGAAGCATATGAGTTGATAGTCTTCAAGCGGGTTCATTTGGGCGGTTGCTTTATATTTTGCCTAGTGTTTACAACTCTCGCTTTTGATACATTTGGTTCTTTGAGTTGTAACACTTAAACTTGATGGTCGTCCGCTACTTATTTGCTTTTCTGTGATGCGATGATAAATTCCGCATGTGCGATGATAACTTCCGCACTTAGATCATTCTGCAGACGTCCATTTTTCATTATGCATGTCATTCTCTTTGTTATATCATTTCATGCATGATGAATTATCTTCATAAGTTGAAGAGGATCTCCACAAGTACAACCTTCCATGTGCATTTGCATCCCAAAAGCAAATTACTTATATGCACATCTTCAGGGGGAGCCTTTGCTACTTATGAAGACAATACCCTATCCTTTACAATTTCACATACTTTATCCCCGTTGAAAACTTCAACCAGTTTGTCATCAATCACCAAAAAGGGGAAGATTGTAAGTGCATCTAGTGCCACCCCTAGTTGGTTTTGGAGTATTGACGACAAAGTTGGTTGAGGGACTAATGCGTTTGTGAGAATTGCAGGATAACGCAGGTAGTGTCCCTCATTGATTCGGTTTACCTACCGGAGATGACCCCTAAAAATGCATGAAGACATTGACGATAATGGTGGTATGTGAAGATATTCATATTGAAGACTATGACATGAGAAGACATTGAGTGAAGACTATGGAGCGCGAAGACTGTGTCGTCTCGTTGTTTCCTTTTTCTTCTTTGTTGAGTCACAGGAACCACCGTACTATTAAGTGGGGTCCAAGTGAACAAAGTCAGAATGACTGAAGTGATGCTCAACCCAAATCCTATGTCTTCGAGCGAAGACAGTGAGAGCAAATCTTATCCAGAGCTGGATGAGTCAGCTTTGCTTGTAGCCCAAGTAAAGTTGTCGTGTGTGTTTGAAATCTGACCGTTGGAACACGTGTCAGTTCCTTAGTGACCCAGGGTCATTTCGGACATATCATGTTGGGTTGCCCAGTGGCTATAAATAGCCCACCCCCTACACCATAAATTGGTGGCTGCTCAGAGTTAGTGCACGACTTTTGTCATTTGAGAGCAACCCACCTCGAAGCCTTTGAGAGAGAGAAATCCTTGCAAGGACCAAGCCCAAACACCCAGAGCCAAAGAGTGTTAGGCATCACTGAAGTCTTTCTGTCTGTGTGACCTGAAGACTTATTACACTTGAGGACTGTGAATCCTCCAGCCGGTTAGGCGTCGCGTTCTGAGCATCCAAGAGTCATTGTGGATTGCCGGTGAACGAAGTCTGTGAAGGTTCAGAAGTCTACCTTGAAGACTTACCAGAGTGATTGGGCGAGGACTGTGTGTCCTTAGCTCAAGGGGAATAAGGTGAAGACGCGGTCTTCTGAGTTGAATCTCAGCCTCCGTAAGCAGACGTACAGTTGTCACAGCAACTGGAACTGGTCCAACAAATCTTGTGTCTTCAACAAGTGACTGGTTCTATCCTCTCCCTCCCTTTACTTAGAGTTTGTCTTCGTTAAGTCATTGCCTACTTGTCGTACCTGTTTGACTTCATTGCTTGACTATTATCGTTAATTGGCTTCATACTATCTTCCATCCCGATCCTTACTACTAAGCTGCTATTAGTCTTGTACTTTCACATCATTGCATACTTGACAATGGTTTGCTTGTTGTAGTTTATCTTCCGCTGCATATCAATTAGGTCATTTCTATTGTTTGTCTTTGAAACTTCCACGTTTTGAAGACTTTCATAAAAATTACCTCTTCACCCCCCCTCTAGTCGATAACTAGCACTTTCAGATACCTCTCCTTTTATATACATGCCTCTTGGAGGAATTCTCAAGTATGATCATGAAGAACTCGAAACCGTCCAACTCGTACTCCACTGTGGTAGAGTGTAGCCTGCGGTGGATGATACGTCCATTTTGCATCATGCTTTTATATCAATATTTATTGCATTATGGGCTGTTATTACACATTATATCTCAATACTTATGGCCATTCTCTCTTATTTTACAAGGTTTACCATGAAGAGGGGGAATGTCGGCAGTTGGAATTCTGGCTAGAAAAGGAGCAAACATTGGAAACCTATTCTGCATAGCTCCAAAAGTCCTGAAACTCCACGAAACAACTTTTTGGAATTAATAAGAATTTCTGAGCGAAAGAAATATGCCAGGGGGCCCACACCCTGTCTAGGAGACAGGGGGGCGCCCCCCCCATAAGGCGCGCCCCCCTATCTCCTGGGCCCCCTGGTGGGCCTCCGGCATCCATCTTCTGCTATATCATCACTTTTACCCTAGAAAAAATCATGGGCAAGCTTACGGGACGAAACTCTGCCGCCACAAGGCGGAACCTTGGCGGAATCAATCTAGGGCTCCGGTGGAGCTGTTCTGCCGGGGACACTTCCCTTCGGGAGGGGGAAATCATCACCAACGATCCTCTCATCGGGAGGGGGTCAATCTCCATCAACATCTTCACCAGCACCATCTCCTCTCAAAACCCTAGTTCATCTCTTGTATCCAATCTTGTATCAAAACCACAAATTGGTACCTATCGGTTGCTAGAAGTGTTGATTACTCCTTGTAGTTGATGATAATTGGTTTACTTGGTGGAAGATCATATGTTCAGATCCTTTATGCATATTATTACTCCTCTGATTATGAACATGAATATGCTTTGTGAGTAGTTACGTTTGTTCCTGAGGACATGGGTGAAGTCTTGCTATTAGTAGTCATGTAAATTTGGTATTCGTTCGATATTTTGATGAGATGTATGTTATATTTTCCTCTAGTATTGTTATGTGAACGTCGACTACATGACACTTCACCATTATTTGGGCCTAGAGGAAGGCATGGGGAAGTAATAAGTAGATGATGGGTTGCTAGAGTGACAGAAGCTTAAACCCTAGTTTATGCGTTGCTTTGTTAGGGTCTGATATGGATCCATATGTTTAATGTTGTGGTTAGGTTTACCTTAATACTTATTTTGTAGTTGCCGATGCTTGCAATAGGGGTTAATCATAAGTGGGATGCTTGTCCAAGTTAGGGCAGTACCCAAGTACCGGTCCACCCACATATCAAATTATCAAAGTACTGAACGCGAATCATATGAACGTGATGAAAACTAGCTTGACGATAATTCCCAATGTGTCCTCGGGAGCTCCTTTATCATTATTAGAAATTGTCCAAGCTTATCCTTTGCTACATAAAGGATTGGGCCACCTTGCTGCACTTCGTTTACTTATTTACTTGTTACTCGTTACTATTTATCTTATCACAAAACTATCTATCACCTACAATTTCAGTGCTTGCAGAGAAAACCTTACTGAAAACCGCTTATCATTTCCTTTTGCTCCTCGTTGGGTTCAACACTCTTACTTATAGAAAGGACTACGATAGATACCCTACACTTGTGGGTCATCAAGACTCTTTTCTGGCGCCGTTGCCGGGGAGTGTAGCACTTTTGGTGAGTGGATCTTGGTAAGGAAACATTTATATAGTGTGCTGAAATTTTCTGTTACTTGTCACTATGGAAACTAATCCTTTGAGGGGCTTGTTTGGGGTATCTTCACCCCAACAGAAGAGCAAAGAGTTGCTCCTCAACCTACTGAACTTAATGAAAATATTTACTTTGAGATTCCTTCGGGTATGATAGAGAAACTGCTAGGCAATCCATTTGCAAGAGACGGAACATTGCATCCCGATTTACACCTTATCTTTGTGGATGAAGTTTTTGGATTATTTAAGCTTGCAGGTATTCCCGATGATGTTGTCAAAAGGAAGGTCTTCCCTTTATCTTTGAAGGGAGATGCATTGACATGGTATAGGCTATGTGATGATACAGGATCTTGGAATTATAAGCGATTGAAGGTTGAATTTCACCAGAAGTTCTATGCTATGCATCTTGTTCATCATGATCGTAATTACATATATAATTTTTGGCCTCGTGAAAGAGAAAGCATCGCTCAAGCTTGGGGGAGGCTTAAGTCAATGTTATATTCATGCCCCAATCATGAGCTCTCTTGGGAAATGATTATTCAGAATTTTTATGCTCGGCTTTCTCTTGATAATCGCAACTTGCTCGATACTTCCTGTGCTGGTTCTTATATGCTGAAGACTATTGATATCAAATGGGACTTATTGGAAAGAAATAAACACAACTCTGAAGATTGGGGTTCCGACGATGGTAAGGAGTCAGGTATGACACCTAAGTTCGATTGTGTTAAATCTTTTATGGATACCGATGCTTTCCATGGATTTAGCTCTAAGTATGGACTTGACTCTGAGATAGTAGCTACTTTCTGTGAATCTTTTGCTACTCACGTTGATCTCCCTAAAGAGAAGTGGTTTAAATATAATCCTCCTGTTGAAGTGAAAGTAGTTGCACCTATTACAGTCGAAGAAAAGACTATTACCTATAGTGATCCTATTGTTCCTACCGCTTATGTTGAAAAACCTCCTTTTCCTGTTAGGATTAAGGATCATGCTAAAGCTTCGACTGTTGTTCGTAAGAGTAATACTAGGACTTATACACCTCCTGAGCAAATTAATGTTGAACCTGGTATTGCTATGGTTAAAGATCTCTTGGATGAGGATTTAGATGGGCATTTTATTTCTTTCTTGGGTGAGACTGCTAATATTGCTAGACCTGATACTAAGACACGTAGACCTGTCGTGGGCATGCCTGTTATTTCTGTTAAAATAGGAGATCATTGTTATCATGGCTTATGTGATATGGGTGCTAGTGCTAGTGCGATACCTTATGATCTATATAAAGAAATTATGCACGACATTGCACCCGTTGAATTAGAAGACATTGAAGTTACTATTAAGCTTGCTAATAGGGATACATTAAACCTATTGGGATTGTTAGAGATGTTGAAGTTTTGTGTGGGAAGGTTAAATACCCTGCTGATTTTCTTGTTCTTAGTTCCCCACAAGATGATTTTTGTCCCATTATTTTTGGTAGACCCTTCTTGAATACATTTAGTGCTAAGATTAATTGTGAAAAGAATATTGTCACTGTTGGCACTGATGGTATGTCTCATGAGTATAATTTCGCTAAGTTTAGTAGACAACCTCGTGAAAGGGAACCACCTAGTAAGGATGAAATTATTGGTCTTGCTTCCATTGTTGTTCCTCCAACTAATCCGTTAGAACAATATTTGCTAGACCATGAAAACGATATGTTTATGAAAGAAAGGGAGGAAATAGATGAAGTGTTCCTTAAACAGGAACCTGTGCTGAAATATAACCTTCCCATTGAAATTCTTGGGGATCCCCCTCCACCCAAGGGTGTTCCCGTGTTTGAACTCAAACCATTACCTGATAATCTTAAGTATGCTTATCTTGATGAAAAAGAAATATATTGTGTTATTATTAGTGCTAACCTTTCAGAGAAAGAAGAAAGATTATTAAAAACTCTGAAGAAGCACCGAGCTGCTATTGGATATACTCTGGATCATCTTAAGGGCGTTAGTCCCACGTTATGTCAACACAAAATTACATTGGAGGATGATGCCAAACCAGTTAGAGATCCTCAAAGACGACTAAATCCCAAGATGAAGGAAGTGGTAAGAAAGGAGATACTAAAGCTCCTTGAGGCAGGTATCATTTATCCCGTTGGTGATAGTGAATGGGCAAGCCCTGTCCATTGTGTTCGTAAAAAGGGAGGTATTACTGTTGTTCCTAATGATAAAGATGAATTGACCCCGCAAAGAATTATTAAAGGTTATAGGATGGTAATTGATTTCCGCAAGTTAAATAAAGCTACTAAGAAAGATCATTACCCTTTACCTTTTACTGATCAAGTGCTAGAAAGGCTATCCAAACACACACATTTTTCCTTTCTAGATGGTTATTCTGGTTTCTCTCAGATACCTGTGTCAGCAAAGGATCAATCTAAAACTACCTTTACTTGCCCTTTTGGTACTTTTGCTTATAGACGTATGCCTTTTGGTTTATGTAATGCACCTGCTACCTTTCAAAGATGCATGATGGCTATATTCTCTGATTTTTGTGAAAAGATTTGTGAGGTATTCATGGATGACTTTTCCGTTTATGGATCCTCTTTTGATGATTGTTTGAGCAACCTTGATCGAGTTTTGCAGAGATGCGAAGACACTAGTCTCGTCCTAAATTGGGAAAAGTGTCACTTTATGGTTAATGAAGGCATTGTCTTGGGGCACAAGATCTCCGAGAGAGGTATTGAAGTTGATAAAGACAAAGTTGATGCTATTGAAAAGATGCCATGTCCCAAGGACATAAAAGGTATAAGAAGTTTCCTTGGTCACGCCGGTTTTTATAGGAGGTTCATTAAGGACTTTTCTAAAATCTCTAGGCCTATGACTAATTTATTGCAAAAAAGATATTCCTTTCATTTTTGATGATGATTGTGTAGAAGCATTTGAAGTACTTTAGAAAGCTTTGATCACTGCACCTATTTTTCAGCCACCTGATTGGAATTTACCTTTTGAAATTATGTGCGATGCTAGTGATTATGATGTAGGTGATGTTCTAGGGCAAAGAGTCGATAAGAAATTGATTGTTATCCAGTATGCTAGTAAGACTCTTGATACTGCCCAGAGAAATTATGCTACTACTGAAAAAGAGTTCTTAGCAGTTGTGTTTGCATGTGATAAGTTTACACCTTATATTGTTGATTCCAAAGTTACTATTCACACTGATCATGCTGCTATTAAATATCTTATGGAAAAGAAAGATACTAAGCCTAGACTCATCAGATGGGTTCTCCTGCTCCAAGAATTTGACTTGCATATTATTGATAGAAAGGGAGCTGAGAACCCAGTTGCAGATAACTTGTCTAGGTTAGAGAATGTTCTTGATGACCCACTGCCTATTAATGATAGCTTTCCTGATGAACAATTAGCGGTCGTCAATGCTTCTCGTACTGCTCCTTGGTATGCTGATTATGCTAATTACATTGTTGCTAAATATATACCGCCTAGTTTCACATACCAGCAAAAGAAAAATGTTCTTTTATGATTTAAGACATTACTTCTGGGATGATCCACACCTTTATAAAGAAGGAGTAGATGGTGTTATTAGACGTTGTGTGCCTGAGCATGAACAGGAACAGATCCTACGTAAGTGTCACTCTGAATCTTATGGAGGACACCACGCTGGAGATAGAACTGCACACAAGGTATTACAATATGGTTTTATTGGCCTACTCTCTTCAAAGATGCTCGTAAATTTGTCTTATCTTGTGATGAATGTCAAAGAATAGGTAACATTAGTAGACGTCAAGAAATGCCTATGAATTTCTCACTTGTTATTGAACCGTTTGATGTTTGGGGCTTTAATTATATGGGACCTTTTCCTGCCTCTAATGGTTATACACATATTTTAGTTGTTGTTGATTACGTTACTAAGTGGGTAGAAGCTATTCCAACTAGTAGTGCTGATCATAACACTTCTATTGAAATGATTAAAGAAGTTATTTTTCTGAGGTTTGGAGTCCCTAGATATCTTATGACTGATGGTGGTTCACATTTTATTCATGGTTCTATCCGGAAGATGCTTGCTAAGTATGATGTCAATCATAGAATAGCATCTCCTTAACATCCGCAGTCTAGTGGTCAAGTAGAGTTGAGCAATAGAGAGCTCAAATTAATTTTGCAAAAGACTGCGAATAGATCTAGAAAGAATTGGTCCAAAAAACATGATGATGGATTATGGGCCTATAGAACTGCATAAAAAATCCTACGGGTATTTCTCCATATAAGATGGTTTATGGAAAAGCGTGTCATTTACCTCTTGAACTTGAACATAAAGCATATTGGGCTATTAAAGAGCTCAATTATGACTTCAAACTTGCCGGTGAGAAGAGGTTGTTTGATATTAGCTCACATGATGAATGGAGAACCCAAGCCTATGAGAATGCCAAGCTTTTCAAAGAAAAAGTCAAATGCTGGCATGATAAGAGGATACAAAAGCGTGAGTTTTACGTAGGAGATTATGTGTTATTATTCAACTCTCGTTTAAGATTTTTTGCAGGAAAACTTCTCTCAAAATGGGAAGGTCCCTACGTTATCGAGGAGGTCTATCGTTCTAGTGCTATAAAAATCAACAACTTCGAAGGCACAAGTCCAAGGGTGGTTAACGGTCAAAGAATTAAACACTATATTTCAGGTAATCCTATCAATGTTGAAACTAATATTATTGAAACCGTAACCCCTGAGGAATACATAAGGGACACTTTATAGAATGTTCCATACTCTAAAAAGGTATAGGTATGTGGTACGGTAAGTAAACCGACTCCAAAACAACTTTAATGGCAATTTTTATCAGTTTTGGATTATTTAAGAATTTTAGGAAGAAAGAAGTAGTCCGAAAGGGACACGAGGCTCCAACAAGAGAGGAGGGCGCGCCCCCCTGTAGGGCGCGCCCCCCTGTCTCGTGGGCACCTTGTGTGCCTCCCGGACTCCGTTTTCTTGCACGTTACGTATTTTGGTCGGTAAAAATTCATTATATATACTCCCGAAGGTTTTGACCACCGTATCACGCAAATATCCTCTGTTTTCATTTCGAGCTGTTTCTGTTTCAGATCTAGAGCATCATGGCGTCTCCAAGCACTCCCAAGGACAAGTTTTTCGAGAGGGTTATCAACCCCTATCTCGCGGAGGTGCTGCAACACCCTCAAACCATTGAGATGCGTGAGGGGGTGCTGCACATCCGCGATGTGGAGGGACCAAGGCGTACCGGGAGCGTGGAGACAAAGCTCGAAGCCGTGGAGCGGGAAGTTTTCAAGTGTCAAGGGATGGTGGAGCGTGGACTCAACGCCAACCAGATGATGATCACAGAGTTCACCAACAACCACAAGCTAGATGCTAAAGTCATTGGGGAGACCATCTTCAAGCCTCAAGAAAAAATCGAGCACCTCCAAGCCCAGATTTATGACCTGCAAAACCAGAACTGTGAGTATGAATATAGATTCAAGCGAATGAGTTTGGCTACAGATTTAAGGATCCCGGAGACTCGATCATCCTTTTATGATGGAGAGCCTATGCCTTGGAAGACGGACGACAAGCCTACATCATCAACAACTCCTACTTCACCACCCCCGAGGAAATAATAACATGGGTATGGGCAGTCCCCTTGGCAACTGCCAAGCTTGGGGAGGTGCCCCGGTATCATATCACCATCACACTCCTATCTTTACAGCTTTATTTAGTTCGATCCTTTTAGTAGTATCTTGATCTAGTAGATTCAAGTTTTGATATCAAGTAGTTTTGAGTTTTGCATTGTCGTCTCTTTTTGTAATCAAGTCCGTGAGCTATCTATAAAAAGATTAGTGTTGAGTCAAGGATTTGCTATGTTGCTATGATCTTGAGAAAGTAGAAACAATAAAAGAGTTCATATTGATCTTATGGATAGTGATAACTTCACACATAGAAAGTATGAGGCATAAAAATTGTTGAGAGTTGATGAACTTAGCCTTGGTCATCGTTGCAATTAATAGGAAGTGATAAGGAAAGAGGGGTTCACATGCAAATACATTATCTTGGACACCTTTTACAATTGGGAGCACTCATTAAGTATGACATGCTAAAAGAGTTGACGTTGGACAAGGAAGACAACGTAATGGTTTATGTTTTCCGACATCTCAGTTAAAGTATATTGTCATTGACCTTCCAAACATGTTGAGCGTGCCTTTCCCCCTCATGCTAGCCAAATTCCTTGCACCAAGTAGAAATACTACTTGTGCTTCCAAATATCCTTAAACCCAGTTTTGCCATGAGAGTCCACCATACCTACCTATGCTCCTTCAAGTACGGTGTCATCGGTGCAAGCAATAACAATTGCTCCCTAAATATGTATCACTTATTAGTGCGGAGAAAATAAGCTTTGTACGAACTTGTTGTGGAAGTAATAAAAGCGACGAACTGCATAATAAAGGTCCACATACAAGGGGCAATATAAAGTGACATTCTTTTGCATTAAGATTTTGTGCATCAACCCTAAACGCACATGACAACCTCTGCTTCCCTCTGCGAAGGGTCTATCTTTTACTTTATGTTTTTACTTTATGCTTGAGTCAAGGTGATTCTCACCTTTCCCTTTTTATTTTAACCTTTGGCAAGCTCCTCGTGTTTGAAAGATCATGATATATATATCCAATTGGATGTAAGTTAGCATGGGCCATTATTGTTGACATCACCTAAAGGTGAATACGTTGGGAGGAAACACAACAAGCCCCTATCTTTCTCAGTGTCCGGCTGAAACTCCATAAACACAAGTACTGCGTGAGTGTTAGCAATGATAGAGGGCTACAAGATAGTTGAGTATGTGAACTTGCTGAAAAGCTCTATTGTTGACTCTTTCTAATGTTACGATAAATTGTAACTGCTTCAATGACCGAGATTCTAGTTTGTTAGTTCCCAATGAAGTTTTTGAACCATACTTAACATTGTGAATTGATTGTTAGTTGAGCATAGGATATCATATGACAAAATCTATATATGTTGCTACTATTAGATTGATCATGATGCCCTCATGTCCGTATTTTATTTTTATCACACCTCTATCTCTAAACATGTGGACATATTTTTCGATTTCGGCTTCCGCTTGAGGACAAGCGAGGTCTAAGCTTGGGGGAGTTCATACGTCCATTTTGCATCATGCTTTTATATCAATATTTATTGCATTATGGGCTGTTATTACACATTATATCTCAATACTTATGGCTATTCTCTCTTATTTTACAAGGTTTACCATGAAGAGGGGGAACGCCGGCAGCTGGAATTCTGGCTGGAAAAGGAGCAAACGTTGGAAACCTATTCTGCACAGCTCCAAAAGTCCTGAAACTCCACGAAACAACTTTTGGGAATTAAAAAGAATTTCTGAGCAAAAGAAATATGCCAGGGGGCCCACACCCTGTCCAGGAGACAGGGGGCGCGCCCACCCTATAGGGCGCGCCCCCTATCTCCTGGGCCCCTGGTGGGCCTCCGGCATCCATCTTCTGCTATATCATCACTTTTACCCTGGAAAAAATCATGGACAAGCTTACGGGACGAAACTCCGCCGCCACAAGGCGGAACCTTGGCGGAATCAATCTAGGGCTCCGGAGGAGCTGTTCTGCCGGGGACACTTCCCTCCGGGAGGGGGAAATCATCACCAACGATCCTCTCATCAGGAGGGGGTCAATCTCCATCAACATCTTCACTAGCACCATCTCCTCTCAAAACCCTAGTTCATCTCTTGTATCCAATCTTGTATCAAAACCACAAATTGGTACATGTGGGTTGCTAGTAGTGTTGATTACTCCTTGTAGTTGATGCTAATTGGTTTACTTGGTGGAATATCATATGTTCAGATCCTTTATGCATATTATTACTCCTATGATTATGAACATGAATATGCTTTGTGAGTAGTTACGTTTGTTCCTGAGGACATGGGTGAAGTCTTGCTATTAGTAGTCATGTGAATTTGGTATTCGTTCGATATTTTGATGAGATGTATGTTGCCTTTTCCTCTAGTGGTGTTATGTGAACGTCGACTACATGACACTTCACCATTATTTGGGCCTAGAGGAAGGCATGGGGAAGTAATAAGTAGATGATGGGTTGCTAGAGTGACAGAAGCTTAAACCCTAGTTTATGTGTTGCTTCGTTAGGGGCTGATATGGATCCATATGTTTAATGATGTGGTTAGGTTTACCTTAATACTTCTTTTGTAGTTGCAGATGCTTGCAACAGGGGTTAATCATAAGTGGGATGCTTGTCCAAGTTAGGGCAATACCCAAGTACCGGTCCACCCACATATCAAATTATCAAAGTACCGAACGCGAATCATATGAACGTGATGAAAACTAGCTTGACGATAATTCCCAATGTGTCCTCGGGAGCTCCTTTATTATTATTAGAAATTGTCTAGGCTTATCCTTTGCTACATAAAGGATCGGGCCACCTTGCTACACTTTGTTTACTTATTTACTTGTTACTCATTACTATTTATCTTATCACAAAACTATCTATCACCTACAATTTCAGTGCTTGCAGAGAAAACCTTACTAAAAACCGCTTATCATTTCCTTCTGCTCCTCGTTGGGTTCGACACTCTTACTTATCGAAAGGACTACGATAGATCCCCTACACTTGTGGGTCATCAGTGGCGGCCTCCCCCCATCTCTGATAATCAACAACATCAACAACACTTCATTAATTTCATAGGTTAGTTGGCAATGGCAATTGGCACCCTTCAAAACTAGGGATTTTTAGACATGAAAGAAAACTGAAAATGTTGAAAAACGTAGCATAGTAATCTAAAAAACACAACCAAAATTAATTAAGTGTTCTGAAATCAATAAAACAACAACTTATAAGAAATAACCCCAAGTTATTTGTCTCGCCAGCTGAATTGTCATCTTTTGCATGGTGCACATGAAAAAGTTTTTATGGGCATCCCAATCAGCCTATAATTGATCATATATAGCAAATGCCAAGCTCAATTTCTTCGTTAACATCATGTCCAAGTTTGTACCAGTAAAATGTAGAAGTTCTAGGTATGTGCTATCAAAGCATGCCCATTGTACCGTTGAGGGCAAGCAGTCGCATATGCTTTCTCAACCCAATCTAGTTCTCTAATTTTTCAATCTCCTGTTACCTAGCCACACTCACCATGACGCCTACCCGACATTGCCAGCCCCAGCCTCCGGTGCACAAACCATACAACCTCAGGATAAAGCACACATCGACTGGCTATGGTTTATTTATCATAGCATTCACATCTCGTGGCTTAAACTATTCCACTACATGATCCAATAGCTATAATTCAACAAGTGATGTGGTTCAATGAGTATTCTGCACTAGGGCCATGCCGAACCTAAACCTAGACCTAAACTTAAACCTTAACCTAAATAGAGAGACAGAGAGAAGAGGGAGGGAAGAGGGAGGAGTGGCACACCTCAGTGTTGGGGACGGTCGGGATCGAGGGAGGGGTGGAGCTCGGGGCGGCGGGGACGTCGGAGGGGATGGAGCTCGGGGCAGCGGTGGTCGATGACGGGACTCG
>NC_041381.1:164560581-164572940 GCF_002162155.2 Triticum dicoccoides
AGAAGGAGGCGGTGACGGGGTGGGGCGGAGCTTGGGGCTGCGGGGGCGGGGGTCGGGGTGGCAGCGGGGGCGAGGGGTCGGGGTGGGGACGGCGGCGCAGGTGAAGTGAGGGCTGGGACAGAGAGAGAGGGGAGGGTGAGGTGAGGTGGGGCACGTGGGGTGGGCCTGGGGGGAACAGCCATTAAAATGGCCAGATTCTTTGTCGTATGCTGGTTGACGGCAAATGATCATTGCAGTCGGCTAGCTGATGGCAAAGAATCTGGCCATTAGGTCATTCTTATAGTCCGCCACCCATGATCTTTGCCATCTGCTAGCGGACGGCAAGGATTCTATGTCGTCAGCTAACAGACGGCAAAGAGAAGCCTGACGGCAAACGCCTTCTTTGCTGTCGGCTCTTTCTTTGCCGCCAGCTTTACTCAAGCTGATGGCAAAGAGCTTCTTTGCCGTCAGCTAGCTGACGACAAAGAGAGGGCTGACATCAAAGATCCTGATTCCAGTAGCGTTGCCTAGTACGGAGGCCGATAATGAGGGGTCGGAGACTACAGACACCATAGAGCCTCTAATGACGGAGGGCACAGTCTCTAACGCCGCCGATCCGACATTCTCGAAGGGTGATGGGGAGAAGCCCAAACGACCCTGGAAGCGGAAAATTTATCTTGTTTCGACAGTTTGTAGAAGTGCTAGAGTTAAGCTTAAGAAAAAATTTCATTATGACCTATGAAAGGAATCTTTTGGAATAGCAGAGGTCTTGCTGACTTGGCTAAATGAAGGTCCTTGGCGGAGGAAACGATAGAACAATACTTAGACTTTATTGCACTTTTGGAAACAAGACAAGATAATTTTACATCACAGGTCCTTGCAACTCTCTCCGGAGGTATTGATTTTGACTAGCACATCTTACCTCCTAGAGCTCCGGTGGGATTTTACTCAGGGTTCGGTGTGAAATGCTTGAGGTGCTTAATGTGGTTTGGGGAGATTTTGCGGTTAAGTTTCGGATGAGATCAAAATTGGATGGTTTCCGATGGTCTCTTGTTGCTATATATGGGGTAGCACAACCTGAACTCAAACCAAATTTTTTAGCCGATTTGGTACGGATCTCTGGAGATGAAACCCTACCGGTCCTAGTCAGGGGGATTTTAATATAATATGGAGGAGATATGAAAAGAATAATAACAATTTTGATGGACGTTGGTCTATGATGTTTAACATGATTATCGAGAGTCTTACTTTGAGAGAGACTGAGCTCACCAGTAGACAATTTACATGGGTTAATTCTTTGCCCACTCCGACTTATGAAAATTTGGATAGGGTACTCGCTAGTGTGGAATGGGAACAAAAGTACCCTTTGGTGTCGGTTCATGCGATGCAGAGAGCAATCTCAGACCACACACCACTTCTATTAGACTCGGGAGAGGCTACCCATGTGGCGAATAAAAATGTTTTCTCATTCGAACTAGGCTGGTTCGAGAAAGAAGGCTTTTTGGAGATCATTGCACGCGAATGGGCTAAGCCTGTTAGTGGAAGAACTAATATTGAGAGATGGCAAAATAAAATTAGACATCTCAGACAGTTTTTGCAAGGTTGGGCTAGAAATGAGAGTGGGATTTACAAATAAGAAAAAGAGCGTCTCACTCAATTAATTGAGGCGCTAGATTTAAAAGCTGAAGGCACTCTTCTTACGGTTAATGAGCAAAGATCCAAGTCCGATGTTGAGCAAGGCCTACGAGCTCTCCTTAGAGAGGAGGAGTTCAAGTGGGCATTGTGTGCTAAAGTGCTTAAGGTTGTCCATGGGGATGATAATACACAATTCTTCCATATGGTTGCAAATGGTAAACATAGGATGAAGAAAATCATACAGCTTGAACAAGACGAGGGGACAATTGTGGGGCATGAGAATCTGAAAGCTTATATCTCTAATTACTATAAAAAACTTTTTGGGCCTCCGAATATAAGTACGGTGGTGCTAGATGAATCTATTATTGGAGATATAACTCAATTACAGGCAAAGGAGAATGATATTCTCTCTCCACCATCTAACGACAAAGAGGTTCTGGAGGCAATATCACAAATGAAACCGAATAAAGCACCAGGACCAGATGGGTTTCCAGCTGAATTCTACAAGAAATGTTGGCATATTATTAAGGATGATCTTATGTCTATGTTTCATGATTTATTCAACGGTCATTTAGAGTTGTTTCATCTTAACTTCGGTATGATAACGTCGTTGCCAAAGAAAGATGAGGCAGTTCGGATTGAACAATTCAGGCCCATATGTGTTCTTAACGTGAGTTTCAAAATTTTCACAAAGGTTGGAACCAATAGATTGACACAAATTGCTCATTCAGTGGTACAACCGAGCCAGACAGCGTTCATGCCAGGGGACACATACTTGAAGGAGTGGTCGTTTTGCATGAAAAGCTTCATGAGATTCACTCGAAGAAACTAGATGGGGTTATCTTCAAAGTGGATTTGAGAAGGCGTATGATAAAGTCAAGTGGCCCTTCCTTCAGTAGGCAATGTGCATGAAAGGATTTAGTGAGGCCTGGCGGAACCAAGTGGGTACTCGAGTCTAGAAGGGTAGTGTCGGAATCAAGGTTAACGATGATATCGGTCATTATTTTCAGACACACAAGGGCTTGAGACAAGGGGATTCCATGTCTCCTCTCTTGTTTAATATAGTGGCAGATATGTTGGCCATTCTTATTGGTAGGGCCAAGCAGCATGGTCATGTGGAGGGATTAGTTCCTCATCCAGTTGATGGAGGAGTATCCATTTTACGTATGCTGATGACACTATCTTATTCATGGAGCATGACATGGCTAAGGCACGTAATATGAAACTTATCTTATGTCTCCTCGAACAATTGTCTGGCTTAAAGGTAAACTTTCACAAGAGCGAGTTGTTTTGTTTTGGGAAGGCCAAAGACGAGCAAAACACTTATAGACAATTGTTCAGATGTGAATTAGGTGCTTTACCATTCAGTTATTTGGGAATACCGATCCACCATCGTAAGTTATCCAATAAAGAATGGAAGTGTATCGAAGATCGAATTGAAAAAAAACTTAGCTGCTGGAAGGGCAAGCTTATGTCTTATGGAGGTCGGCTAGTGCTGATTAATTCGGTACTGACTAGTATGCCGATGTTCCTACTTTCATTCTTCAAAATTCCGAAAGGGGTTTGGAAGCGACTTTATTTCTTTAGATCTCGTTTCTTCTGGCAGTCTGATGAGGCCAAGAGGAAATGACATCTCGCGCGATGGAATATCCTTTGCTGACCAAAAGACCAAGGGGGTCTTGGTATTGTGAACTTAGAAATTAAGAATAAATGCCTTCTAAGCAAATGGCTCTACAGGTTAGAGACAGAGCCAGAGGGTATGTGGTCACAAATTCTGCGCAATAAATATTTACAGTCAAAAACACTCGTCCAGGTTACCATGAGATCGACTGACTCACCATTCTGGAAGGGACTTATGAGAACGAAGGACTTGTTCTTTCGTAGGGTCAAATTCTTGGTTGGCAATGGGATGTCAACAAGATTTTGGGAGGATACGTGGTTAGGAGAGACGCCCCTGGTTGTCCAATATCACACCCTTTATAACATTGTGCAACGTAAGGAGGATTACGTAGGCACAGTTTTCCAAACAACTCCCTTGAATATCCCACCCTTTGTAACCTCGATGCATTTGTTTCAGAGATTGATAGAGGTTCAACTCTTCGACCAGCCGGATTTGACACAATGGAAATTAGCCAAAAATGGGATTTTTACGGTGAAATCATTCTATATGGATTTGATAAATTCTAGCCCAATCTCAAGATCGTTGCATATTTGGAGGGTTAAGGTTCCTTTGTGTATTAAAATCTTTATGTGGTTCATCCACAAGCAAGTGATGCTCAGCAAGGACAACTTAATCAAGAGGGGATGGGTAGGTAGTTCGTGGTGCTGGTTTTGTGATCATGATGAAACAATACAACACTTATTCCTTGAATGCCCACTCGCCAAGTTGCTTTGGAGAACGATTCATATAGCCTTCAACATTAATCCTCCAGTCGATATTGCATTGTTGTTTGGGACATGGTTAGCTAGGGTTGAACAGATTACTGCGGCTCGTATTCGGATTGAAATATGTGCGCTATTGTGGGCTATATGGAACTGTAAGAATGATATGATTTTTAACAGACAACACACTTTAACTTTCTTGCAGGTCATCTTCAGAGCTACAACTTGGATCCGTACGTGGTCCTTACTCACTCCTATGGACTCCAGGGAGCCTTTGGTTACTGGGTGCAACTAGTGGGAGATGGTAGCATGGACTATATTCAACCGGTTCGGATGACGGTCGCATAACAGGATAGGAATCTAGGGAGCTTATCCTTCATATTACCATATCGGTTGTGATTGTCAGCATGTACTTTTCTTCTTTCCTTTGGTTTGCTCCGCTTGTGAGCTGTAATACTTTTATGACTACTTTGATATTTCATGGATTTTTAATAAGATGGTGCATGCATCATTATGATGCAGAGGCCGGGGGCACGCCTCCATTTCCAAAAAAATTAAAAACAGAATCTATCAAAAACAGAACAGTTTGTAGGAATCTGTACTCAAAGCATACTTCTGCTACTCCAAAAATTATGAAAAAATAGGACCACGTGAGCAATTTGTATATTAATCTTCTGCAAAAATAATCAACTCAAAAGCGCTCTTCTGTTAAAAATGAGAGTTATTTTCGTGAGCGCAAAAGTTTTTTTTCAGCAAGATCAAATCAACTATCACCCAACATGATCCGAAAGGTTTTACTTGGTACTTTATTGAAACAAAAACAATAAAAACATGATTACTACAGTATCATAATCATGTGAACACACAAAAACAGTAGATAAAAGTGTTGGGTTGTCTCGCAAACAAGCGCTTTTCTTTAATGCCTTTTAGCCAGGCATGATGAGTTCAATGATGCTCGCATAAAAGATAAAGATTGAAACATAACAAGAGCATCATGAATCATAAGTTCCTCTCTCATAATAATTTTCAGTAGCATCATGAATAGATTCATCCACATAACCATCACATATAGCATTCTTTTCATGATCCAAAAGCATAGAAAATTTATTACTCTTTATGGCATACATGTCATGATAATAATCATCATAGATAGCAACACTATTGTCATAGTCAATTGAAACCTCTTCCAAAATAGTGGATGTATCACTAAATAAAGTCATGCCCTTTGCAAATCCACTTTCATCAATATTGTAATAAGATTCAACACCCTCCAAAATAGTGGGATCACTACTACCTAGAGTTGACACTCTTCCAAACCCACTTTCATCATTGTAATTATCATAAATAGGAGGCATGCTATCATCATAATAAATTTTCTTATCGAAAATATAAGGAATCGAAGGATCATATTAATTATGGAAAGCATCCCCAAGCTTAGGACAAGCATTATTTTCAGCAAATAAATCTTCAAACATTTCATACTCATCAAACATAGCATCCCCAAGCTTGTGGTTTTGCATATCATCATAATCATTCAATAGCATGAATGGCAACAATAGTATAGAAAACATTATTATCATGTTCTTCCAAGCAAGTGCCAAAAAGATTTTCAAGATCATAAAAGACATCATTGTCTTGCCATGCATAATCATCACAACAAGTAGTAGGCATCACAAAATCGTCCTCAATATCATCATCCTCCATCATCATATTTGATTCACTTTCATGAGGCACAATGGTGATGGGAGCAATATTAATTGGGAGAGTTACCTTTTTACCTCTACCTTTTCTTCTTTTCTTTTTCTTCTTCGCCACCTCACGTGTGGGTTTAATCAATTTTTTTGAGCTTCTCGTTGAAAAGATTGATTGGATAGGAAGCTCCTCCTCGTTACCTAATTCATCATAAGAAACACTAGGAGGGTATTGGGAAATATTTTCTCTTTCATTAGTACTCTCTTCATATTCTATTTGTTTTCTTGTCTTTAGATAGTTGGCAATAGAAGGATTCTCAATGCAATTTACCACACAAAACATATAAATTTCCTCCAGATCAAAATTAAGAAATCTCTTAGGGTTATATGGAATATTCTTAGTTATACATGTCATTTCTTCATAACCCAGAAGCAAACTAAGTTCATTATGATGCGCAAGGAAATCAAGTCATCACAATTTTTGGACATGATTTGATCATGAAACAATTTGCATTGGAGATTTAAATGACCATATTCATTGCAAAGTTCGCAAGGATGGCGAAAAAATTAAAAATTTTAGCACAACCATCTAGCTTCTCCTGCAACCATTTTGTCTCTAAAACTTATGCCTCTTGCAAAATCTATCTTCCCTTTTTGGTGTGCTTTTGCACTCCCAATTCACTCTGCAAAAATTGACATTCTTATAGGAGACATCATTATCATGACCAATGCAATCATCATTAACATCATGGATATTCAAAGAATTCATACTAACAACATTGCAACCATGCTCATCATTCAAATAATTTGTGCCAAACATTTTATTGACTTCTTCTTCTAACAACTGAGCACAATTTTCTGAACCATCATTTTCAAGAAAGATATCATAAAGATGATCAATAATATGATGCAACCTTAATTCCATTTTTTTGTAGTTTTCTTTTATGAACCAAACTAGTGATAAAACAAGAAACTAAAAGATTCGATTGCAAGATTTAAAGATATATCTTCAAGCACTCACCTCCCCGGCAATGGCGCCAGAAAAGAGCTTGATGTCTACTATGCAACTTTATTCTTTTAGACTCGTGTTGGGCCTCCAAGCGCAGAGTTTTGTAGGACAGTAGCAATTTCCCTCAAGTGGATGACCTAAGGTTTGTTAATGCGTGGGAGGCATAGGATGAAGATAGTATCTCTCAAGCAACCTTGCAATCAAATACAAGAAATCTCTTGTGTCCCCAACACACCCAATACAATGGCAAATTGTATAGGTGCACTAGTTCGGCGAAGAGATGGTGATAAAACTATAGTATGGATAGTAGATATGAGTTTTTGTAGTGCGAACAATAAAAAACAACAAGGTAGTAAATAGTAAAACGGAGCACAAACGGTATTGCAATGATGGAAAATGAGGCCTAGGGTGCATACTTTCACTAGTGCAATCTCTCAACAATGCTAACATAGTTGGATCATATGATTATCCCTCAAAGTGCAATAAAGAATCACTCCCGAGTTCCTATTAGCGGAGAACAAAAGATAGAAATTGTTTGTAGGGTACGAAACCACCTCAAAGCTATTCTTTTTGATCAATCTATCCTAGAGTTCATACTAAAATAACAGCAAGCAATTCTTTCCGATCGATCTAATCAAGAGTTCATACTAAAATAATACCATGTGATGCATATCAACCAACTCTAATGTCACCTAGATACCCCAATGTCACCGCGACTAACCATGAGTTAATTATACGATATGTATCAAACAATTTCAATTCATAATACTGAATCCACACAAAGAACTACAAGGAGACCCCAAAGTTTCTGTCGGAGAAAAGATAATAAAAACGTGCATCAACCCCTATGCATAGATTACCCCAAAGTCACCTCGAGAATCTGCAAGTTGAGTGCCATAACATATATCAAGTGAATCAAAATAATACCCC
The DNA here is from genome assembly GCF_002162155.2 of Triticum dicoccoides. Lineage (NCBI taxonomy): Eukaryota > Viridiplantae > Streptophyta > Magnoliopsida > Poales > Poaceae > Triticum > Triticum dicoccoides. Next base: position 164,568,208 of record NC_041381.1, read on the forward strand.
ATTTTCACCACGGGTATTCATATGCAAGACATATATCATGTGTTCTCAGATCTGAACATTCAATCCGACAAGACAAAACTTCAAAGGGTAAAGACTCAATTCATCACAACAAGTGTAGAAAGGGGAGAAAGATCATATGATCCATCTAGGTTAACAAAGCCCATGATACATCAAGATCGTGACACTCAAGATCACGCGCAAGTGAGAGAGAGAGAGATTAAACACATAGCTACTGGTACAAACCCTCAACCCCGAGGGTGTACTACTCCCTCCTCATCATGGTGGCCGCCGGGATGATGAAGATGGCCACCGATGATGATCTCCCCCTCCGGCAGGGTGCCGGAACGGGCTCCCGATTGATTTTAGGTGGCTACATAGGCTTGTGGCGGCGGAACTTCTGATCTAGTGTTATTTCTGATGGTTTCTCTATTTATAGGAATTTTTGGCGCCGGCCTAACGTCCAGATGGGCCTCGAGGTGAGCATGATACACTAGGGCACGGGCAAGGGCCCAGGCGTGCCCCGGTGGGTCGTGCCCTACTTGTGGCTCTTCTAGCCCTCCCACGAAGCTTCGGGGTTCTCTTTTGTTCCAAAAAAAATCATCAAAAAGTTTCAGCTCATTTGGAGAACTTTCATTTCTGCACAAAAAACAACACCATGGTAGTTCTGCTGAAAACAGCGTCAGTCCGGGTTAGTTCCATGCAAATCATACCAAAACCATATAAAATTATTGTAGACATGGCATGAATACTTCATGAATTATAGATACGTTGGAGACGTATCAAGACGTATCACCAATGTCTAGAATTCCAAGGCCTTCTTGCTTCTTGGGCTTGCACACTTTTGACCATGCAATTAGTGCAGTGCCTCTGTCGTCCATCCCAAACTTTCTCCAAAAGAAGTTTCTTAGGTATTTATTGATCTTTTCAATCACACCTAGTGGCAGTGCGAAGGTGCACATGAAAAAAGTTGGGAGAGCTGAGAAGATAGACTTAATTAACAAGAACCTACCATCATATGAGAGCATGGTGGAGCACCCAGATAGCCTTCTTTCAGTTCTCTGCTTGATAGGATGTGAATCCTCTATTCTTAGTTTGCTGGTGCTGAGAGGTAGCCCCAGGTAGGTGAAAGGAAAATACCCCCTTGTACACCCTAGTATGCTCAATAGTTGATGTGTGTGTGACTCAAGGACATTGATTGGAACCATCATGGATTTCTCATAGTTTATGTTAAGCCCAGTAAAAGCTGAATTGTAATGGAATTGCTGGGAGCACTAAAAGAGTGTCATCTGCATACTGAATCACAAGGAATTGAGGACATGCTTGACTGGTAATAGGTTGTGTGATAAGGTCATGTTGACAGGCCTCATTGAGTATGGATTGTAATAGATCAGCAGCCAAAACAAAAAGCAAGGGAGATAAAGGATCTCCTTGCCTAAATTTTACAGTGGAACACCTTTCCAGGCACACCATTAAGCAGTACAGCAGAAGTTGCAGATGATAATATCATATTCATCTAGTGTATCCATCTTTATGCTAATCCTCTAGCTCTCATCAGGGCAATAATTGCATCATGCTCAATTAGATCAAAAGCCTTTTTCAAAATCCAGTTTGAGCACTACTGTGGGAGTTTTGGATTGGTGGCAAATATGCAGATATTCAAAGGCCCATCCCAGGCAGTCCTGGATTGTTCTCTTCTTGATAAAACCATATTGATTGTCATGCACAATTTTCAAAGCAATTCCTTGAACTCTGTTGGCCAGCAGCTTAGTAATGATTTTGATTGTGCAATTAAACAAAGAGATGGTCTGAAATCATTTGGACCAGTATGGTTCTCTTTCTTGGGTATGAGGGTGATGTATGAGTAACTTATGCTCTAAAGAGAAATATGTCCTTCATAATAGTCCTCAATAAGCTTGTAAAAGTCCTGGGAGATTATGTCCCAACAAGATTTGATGAAGTCTCCATTGAAACCATCAGGTCCAGGTGCTTTATCAGAAGGCAGATGTTTTACCACTTCATTAATTCATCTCTTTGAAAGGCCTTTAATGGTCACTCAGCCCATCAATTCTTTTGATTAAAGATATTAACTTAAGGGGGTCATTTGTGGGACAGATTGACGTAGTCTTTCTTTAAAAGCTTTCCAAAGTATGGCAGCCTTTGGATGGTGCTCAGTATATTCAGTGCCATGCTCATCTTGCAACATGTGGACATAATTGTTTCTGCATTTGATGGTAGCTTTTGCTTGATAGAATTTGGACTTTTCATCTCCAAATTTGACCCATTTGATGATAACCCTTTGTTTCCAATAAATTCTTTGGAAAGAAAGCATAATAAGTAGATGTTCTTTGAGCAAGTCCCTTCCATTTTTTTCTATCAGTGTCAATGCTCTGAATTCCTCAAATGTGTCCCACATTAAGATTGTTGCATTTATAGCCTGAATAATACCAGCAAGATTTGATAAGTTCTTACTCCAAATCTTTAGCCCTTTATAAGTCTTTTGAATTTTGTTGTAATCAGTTTAGCAATGTCACTCTCCTGCAGAGGTTGGCTCCATATATTCCTAACTTATCCTCCAAGCTACTATGATGTAACCAGAAGTTTTCAAATCTGAATAGTTTGGACTTAGGGATACTAGTGCCAATAGAAATGACAATGGGAGAATGATCACACACATGTTTTGCCAAAGATGTCACTAATGTGTTTGGATAATCAGTTGACCAATGCTCTGAAGTGAATACCCAATCAATCTTCTCAAGAAGTGGTGCTTGCTGCATATAACTCCAAGTATATCTTCTCCCCTTGAGAGGAATTTCTACTTGGGCCAATGAACTAATGGCTTCATTGAACTGCATCATTTGTGTAGTGTGCCATGCCACATCATTTCCATTGGAGGGATATCTTATGTAATTAAAATCTCCTGCAATGATCCAGTTAGTATCATCTGGCATTTGAATATTCTTGAACCAGTTCAAAAAATTGAGTCTGCCTTCATTATCATAGGACCCATAAATATTTATAAAGATCCACATGTTCCCATTGTGCACTGAAGTAAACCTGATGGAAATGGAGTAGCTGTTTTCGAAAAGGCACTCTCCTATGAAAACATTATCATTCTGTGCAACCAACAATCCTCCTAAAGCTCCCACAGATGAGACAAACTCAAATTTATTGATTCTTTTTTGGGGCAAAATTGTTTTACGTAAATACTATCAAAGTGCTATGTTTTAGTTTCTTGCAGACTAATAATTGCACATCCTGATTCTTCAAACTTGTTGGAAATGGCCAGCCATTTATCACTAGAGTTAATATCCCTTAAATTCCAATTCAAGATACTCCGGTTTTTATTCATGATGAATTGAGTGATATAAATGAAGCAGCATCAAGGGATTCCACAAACATCCAAATGGCCATTGATCCACAAAATAACCACGGCCACAAACAGATATAAAGGGGTTATATAATATCCAAGATCCAGCAATCCAGTACACATTAACTTTCCTGGCCCAACTTGGAAAAAATAAGAGCCACATAATGGTAGTCCCCACTAATAGAAACATGCAATTAGAAGTGCTTAATACATAGACAGAGCCATAGCATAACTAGACTGCTTTCTAGTTCTAATGTTGAGATATGGCAGCATCTTATTTCTTCTTCTTCTCTCCCTCATGTATCCTTTTAGTCCTTCCATGTTGGTTGCTTTCCACCTTTCCTCATTTTTTTCATCTAAAGGATTTCTTCAAAGCAGTTCTTAGCATCAACCTTGCAATAAGGGATATTCATATTTTTAATTACTTTGCTATTGCAAGCTAGAGGTTGAGCTATACAAGCCATACAATTGACATCTTGGCAAGTTTTCTTTTTAAATCCTCTGTTAATGTTCATTAGTCTCTCACTCCTTATTACCTCAGACTCCACCATAGGAGGTCGTTACTTTCTCTTGCCTTTGAGTTGTTGGATACTAGATGAGGGTGGAGTTCCATCTTTTCCTGGAGTGGAGAAAGAGCTCCTATTGCTATCTGTGGCTGCCTGGGAACAAACAGGAGCCAGGTTAATAGGGTGGAATTAGGAATGTAAAACTCTAGGTGTTCCTTGCAGGAGTTTCCTTCCTAGATGATCTGCCACATTGATGATTGCAGAAACAATTTTGCCCATTCAAATCTATCTAGGGTTAACAAAATAGAGCAAATAAAGTTAACCCAATCCAATGGTACCTTCGTGACAGGTAGGTCTGAAGCAGCAGTGGCAAAATGTGTCTTCCAAGCCTCAAGGCTTTCAGCAGCAATAATGGGAGCAGCTGAAAGAGTCATAAGTGTGTGATCTGAATTATATTTGCCTTCGATAGAAAAGCCTGGTGGAGGAGAGCAGCTAGAGTTGGAACCTGCTTGGGAGGATTCATTGCTTGCAGGTGTTTTGGAGCAGATGTCAGGACTGTATTCATCTATTTCAATCTCTTCATCCACAGCTTCACTATCTTCAGATTGGATTTTCCAATTTGTAGGAGAAAGAGGTATGTCAGCAAGCTGGATCACAGGATCTTCTCAATCGGCTAAGTTTAATGCAAAGAAAGAGTTGTCCTCCTCTGAAGCATCAAATTTAATTCAATTGAGTCAACTGGTAGATCAACTTGTGGCTCCAAATTGAGATCAAAGATTCTCTTGACGCCCCAAACATGGCTCCATTGCCTGTGAAGGAACCGCTGGCTGCAGGTGAGAACTGTTAGAAAGAAATGCTGG
>NC_041381.1:164573292-164583389 GCF_002162155.2 Triticum dicoccoides
TCCTGCTGTAATTCCAAATGCAAGTCAAGAGTGGGGGGGGCACATTCTGAAGTGCATCACATTTTGGACTAGCTGATGGGCTACAGGAGGCCCAATCATAAGTTTGAGCTCTGGAGGCCCGTTGAGAGCATCTTGGACCTGGCCCAATTGATTTAAAGGAGCATTTCCCTCCAAAAGATGTGGAGCAACTTCCTCTTGATGACCAAGATCAACCCCATTTGGGCCCATAGAAAGGGTGAGTTCACTGTGTACATCCATGTCAGGAAATTCTTCAGGTACCTGCTGTTCATCCAGTGGCTGCATCAGATCAGCTAATTCCATGAATTCTCCTTCTTCAATTTCTTGATCAATCTCAGCTCCCATGGCCCAATGCCCCCACCCAGGCAATTCCTCATCCTCTGCTTCAGCTTGGTCATTACCCGCATTATCATTCTACATAGCTTGCTGGTGGAAGATGCCCTCATTGTTATTCATGTCATCTAGAGCTTATTGTTGAGCCACTGGTCCCAGGAAGTGGTTGAGCTGGTTTAGGTGGAAGAAAGGGTTAGCAGGCTGCGGGTGAGGGTTCCCATCAATGGGAATTGGATCTTCATCTAGGGGTCCTACTCCCACTGCTGCTTGCTGCACAATAACCACAGGCACTATCAAAGATTCAGAGTTTGGATTTTTATATTCTCCAACCACAATGTTAGCTAGCACGTCTCTTAGTTCATCCACTCTGATTTGAACCATCAAAAGCAGCCTTAGTACTTCTAGCTTTGTCCTAGATTAGCATTTTCCCGAAGCTCCTAATGGCATTGGATATTTAATGGATTTCTCATTTGTCAAAAGAGAAACCAACAAGCAGTACCCAAATATCTCTGTTCAGAGCTAGGTTTCTCCAATTTAGCCTTGATTGTGCCTTTGAAAGATAACATGCACGTCTCCGTACTGATGAGGGATTTGGAGGACCATAGCATCCCGATCAAAAGGAGAGGTAAAATGCACATATGCTTGTCTGGACGAACACGAGAAGATTTCAGCAAAAGCCAAATGCTTCTCTTCTGTAATGAAATCTCCTATGACTTGCCTGACATTGGGGAAGAAAACATGTTCATTAGGCATCGGTACCACCGTAGCAATGGCCCACTCTTCATGCCGAGGCACAACAACAGAAGTGATGACTCTAACTCTTGTAGGTCTTCCCTCAACTTGGATGGCCTGGTGCGGAGGAAGGAACGACATCGGGTCGAAAGGAAAGCTTGCCATGTCTGGGTTGAAGAGCTCCCCTCGGGCGACTGCTTGTTGCAGGATGAGATTGGAGGTGAGGGACGGCGGCGCGGGGATGGGAGACAATGTAGAGGAAGGCTCTCAAATTGTCACTACAGCGTTTGGTAGGGGAGTAAAAGGCAATCCCCTGTTTCCTTCTAACTCGAGTGCATTTCTCGGGGAAGGCGCGACAATTGCTCCATTGTCAGGGGGAGTTGCTGCCGGTGCAGATACTGATGAAGACTGCCGATTTAATGTATCAAGGGGTTGGAATGCCGATCGACAACCGCTGGCCATATGACCCCACCTTTTGCAATGGCGACACCGGATTTTGTTGGTGCAGGCTGGCCATTCATGACCCATGGTAATACATCGGATACAGAAGGCCCTGGACTAGGCCGATTGGGCCACCCTGGGCTCACCCTTAGAGATAGTTGCAGGGGCGGAGTTTGTGGCTTGGTTTTGAATACGCGTATTTCCCGCCGCTGACGTGTCTGCAATCGTTGGGAATTGAAGTCTGTCAAAAACCAAATTAGCTGCCACCGTTGATGGAGCCCGCGTTCTTCAACGCGGAACTGGATTGCTTCTGATAGGGACAATGAATCTAGGAGCTCGGACCGCATCTGCATATGAATTATGCCGTCTGATCGAGAGACTTGCGTCCATCCTTCATCTCTCTCCAGATCAGGAAGAGCACGATGCTTAGGCCCATTTGGACCCCAAAGAAGGAAACCCATGTTGAATTCCGGGAGGGATATGTTTCCTCCATTGTAAATCGCAAAACTAACATCCAGAGATGAGACCGCAAACTTGAACAGGTGATCATGGAGTTTGCAAACCTTGAAAAGAGATGCACGTCCCCCAAAGCATGAGAGAAGAATTGTACCAACTGACTCCTCGGTGAGTCTGATCCCAGATCGAGTGAATTGAGCCACCAAGAAGAATTCCCTCAGTCCGCTACCCTCAACGTAATTGATAGGGAGGCGAAGAGAATTCCAGATGCCATCTTCAAATGCATGCCCTTTGTCGAAGCGTAGGTCAGATAGTGACATGATGTACTGCCATCACCGACGATGATCCCCTGTGTAGGCGTATGATGGAGTTTGGTGGTCGCCGCACACCAGAGTGATGCGCGGCGGAGTGGTGTACGACGGGCTTGCTTGGTGGCCGCCGAGGCCGGAGCGGCCCGCGGCGTGGCTAGGCGGAGGCATGACTAGGCGTGGAGGCGGATGCCGAGGTGTGGATGTTACTACCTGGTAGTAATTCGAAAGAAAAAAAACCTAGCTGGCAGTATGATTCTACTCAGATAACTACATCTTCACATGATCCCATGAACCTTAAATAATGGGAAACACTTACCATCAACCGGCGGATAACAGGGCCGCATCTGTCACCTTCCCTGTGTGACACGCTTCCCGCAGACCATCCTTCAGTAAACTCGCTTCTACAACAGGAGTTATGCTTCTCAAACATATGCGGTGTTGCAATACTCTATGATGGGTCTATGTTTTACAACAAAACTTCTCTTGCAAAAGAAAATACAAAAAAACTGATGTTGCAAAAAAAATCCGCAACAAGACCTGTGTTGCAGAAATAATTCCGCAACAAGACCTGCGTTGCAGAAATAAATTCCGCAACAAGACTTGTGTTGCAGTATGGAGGCGCGTTCGGCCGTGTGATGCGGTAATCCCGACGGCTCGCGACCCAAAAGATCAGCCGGCGGACGCGTAGCACGCCCCTTAAATAATTGCCTTTTTAGTTGCATGCATGTCCACACTTAGTCGTGTACAAAGCAGCGTCAAATCATTGATGGCAGAGGAAACAGTAGGAAAGACGATGAGATTGATCATGTACTCGTATGTGCCAACGATGCCAGCTAGCCTTAATGCTACGGTTGCAACTCTACCTCAGGACAGCAATGTGCGTGCACCCCATCTCTCCGGCTCGGACATGGATCGCATTCATACATTGGTCCCTAGCTTGTGCCATCTAGTTATAGGACAACCTTGTAACTGTAGCTATACTGCATGGAGTACAGTTATACGTACATAGTTGGCTGCACACACAACGATCACTCGCCGCTCGCGACTGCAGAGCCTTACACTTTTGTTTGCTAAGTTTCACACAGTAGCTAGCTGCGTACTGTTAGACTATCCATGGTGGGAGTAAAATATAGGGTAACATTACACATATCTAGATAAAATAGATGATGTTGGTGCGCGCGCCCCCAAGGCCGTTTTGTCGCCTTCCACCCCCACCCAGCCTTTGGCCTGTGACACCCCTGCCTCTCCGCTTTTGGCAGGGTTTGTGTTACCGCCTGCTCAAGCCAACCCCACCCCCACCTGCCCCTTGGTCGGGTGCCCATACACCGTTAGTGGCCCCGCCTCGCCACGGCTGGCCAATCACGTTACGCTGGCGGAATCCCAGGCCCAGTCCTCGGATCCCAGCGGCAACCAAGCCGATCCTGATGGCACGGCTTCCCAGGAGGATCTTCCACCCTTGGCGGGTCTGGCGGACCCCGCCACTCCTGTGGATGTTTTGGCGGTTGCGGGATCAGCGGACCCCGCGGGACAAGTGGCGCACCCCCACCCCTGCATGCGCACGTCTCATCGCCTGCTCCCGAGGCCATGCATGCATCCCACCCCAACGTTGCCGCGCCCTCGCCCCTTCCCGGCTTCCTCAACTCGATCTGCACCGCGGTCTCACCGGTCCTTCCAGCTCCTGGGCCTCGCCGCGGCAGGGCAGCGCTCCCTCCCAACTTCACCCCCCGCCGGAGTACGCGCATCGCCAAGGCCGACCGGGGCTTGGATTCGGAGTCCAAGGCCAAGCGTGTCCTTCTCCTCCGCTTGGGCCTCATCAAGAACGACGAACCGCTATCTGATGTGATCTTGGACAAGTACAACAAGCTGGTCGAGCAGCCCCTCGCAGTGGACGTGGTCCGCATGTTCGCTGAGTTCTATGGATGGCGGGTTCCACAGTGTGTCCTCGACGGCCTCCTGACGCCCCTCTCCATGCCATGCCCCTCTGCGGCATGAGTGCGACGCCCGTGTCGCCAACCTGCCCCCCCCCCCACCCTTCCCTATGGAGGACAGCCTCAAAGTGATTTTCTGGAACGTGCGCGGGCTCAATAACGCGGCCAAGTGCACGGCGGTCCGTTCTATTATTGCTTCGGCATCACCATGTATCGTTTGCCTTCAGGAATCCAAACTTGCTTTGGTCTCGTCCGCGCTTATTTGCGAAACTCTAGGTCCCGCCTTCGATGGGTTCTTCTGGCTGCCCGCGGAGGGCACTCGTGGCGGCGTCATTCTCGCTTGGAATAGTGCCCTTATCTCATTGTCTAACCCGATTGTTGGGGACCACCATGTCTCGGCTGTGGTTACCGCCACCTCCGGCGGCGCCCAGTGGTGGATCACTGGCGCCTATGGCCCCCAAGGCGACGATGCCAAGCTCGCTTTCCTCGACGAACTTCAGCAGCTTCGCTCCTCCATGGCCGGGTCTTGGCTTCTAGGTGGTGATTTTAACATGATTGCCTCGGCCCGCGACAAAAACAACGACCGGATCAATAGGCGCATGATGAACAGATTCCGCTGCTTCATCTAGGATCATGGCCTCCATGACATCTACCTTCATGGGCGTCGTTACACCTGGTCGAACGAACAGGACAACCCGACCCTAGTGCGCAATGATCGTGTGCTCTGCACACCCACATGGGAGCACGCCCATGCTCACTGTCTCCTGCGTTGTCTGGCGTCGGCGGCTTTGGACCACTCCCCTCTCTTTCTTGATTGTGCACCTCGAGGGGCCGGCGGCAAGCGCTTCCACTTCCAGAGATTTTGGCCCGGCCTTGAGGGCTTCCAGCAAACCGTCCAATCCGCTTGGCATTCCACCGCCCCGGAACTCGGCCCTTTTAGGCGCATCTTCGCCAAGCTCAAGGCCACCGCGCGCAGCCTCCAACGTTGGAGCTCCCGTTTCGCCTCTAATCTCGCCGCCCAACTTGGGGTTGCCCGCGAGCTCATTTCCCACCTTGACGAGGCCCAAGACATCCGCCGCCTGTCTCCTCCTGAGGCCTGGCTCCGCCGACAACTAAAGCGCAAATACCTTGGGCTTGCCTCCCTTGAGCGCTCGATCGCCCGCCAACGTGCTCGCCTGCGATGGCTCCGGGCTGGCGAGGCTGCAGCCGCTATTTCAAAAATCCGGGCGTCTCAACGGAGCAATAAGAATCGCATCCTCAGCCTCCTTGTTGACGGAGTGCATGTTTCGGGTGAGGCAGATATGGCCCAGGCCGCCTTTGCGCACTTCTTCTCCGTCCTCGGTGCCCCTGCGGAGCACGGCTTCACCCTCGACCTGGTGGCCATTGGTCAGCGATCTTTTGATCTCTCTGCCCTGGATCATCCATTCTCTTCTACTGAGATCTGGGAGGCTATCAAGCGGCTCCCCTCTGGCAAAGCGCCCGGCCCCGATGGTTTCACGGCCGAGTTCCTACGCTCTTGCTGGCACATCATCAAAGATGACCTATGTGACGTCTTCGACAAGCTCTACGCGTTCAATGGCCAGGCTTTCCAGCGGCTCAACGAGGCCTACATCACTCTGCTGCCCAAGCGGCCCGACGCCGCCTCCCTCTTCGATTACAGGCCGATCAGTCTCATTCACCTGATAGCGAAGCTCTTTGCTAAGGTCCTCTTGCTTCGGTTGGCACCGCGTCTTGGCGAACTCGTCTCCCCCAACCAGAGCGCCTTCATCGCTGGTAGAAGCGCCCACGGTAACTTCCTCCTAGTCCAGCAGACCGCACGGCAGCTGCATCAGCTCAAACACCCTCGTGTCCTCCTCAAGCTCGACATTGCGTGCGCCTTTGATTCGGTGTCCTGGCCGTTCCTGCTGCAGGTGCTGCAGCATATGGGCTTCGGCCCAAGGTGGTGCGAGTGGATTTCCATTCTGATCTCGACGGCCTCGACGGGCGTTTTGATCAACGGCGCACCGGGGCCCCCCATCCCGCACGGCCAAGGACTCCGTCAAGGCAACCCGGTGTCCCCCATGCTGTTCGTGCTGGTCATTGACACACTCAACACGTTTCTCCAGTTCGCCGTGCAGTCCGGGATCCTCAAGCGGCTCACGCACAGGCATGCTCCGTCGAGCGTTTCTCTCTTCGCTGACGACGTGATTATCTCCTGCCATCCTGATAGGTCGGAGCTCTCCACTATCAATTCTCTGCTCGATCGTTTTGGCATTGCCTCGGGCCTACGCACCAACTTTGCTAAGTGTCTGGCCGCTCCAATCCAGTGCTCCACCGATGATGCCAACGCCGTCGGCGCGGCCCTCGCCTGCCCGGTGGTGCCCTTCCCCATCCAATACCTGGGTCTGCCTCTCTCGCTCAGAAAATTGCCCACCTCCCACCTGCTACCCCTGATTGAGGAGCTCGCCCGCAAGCTCGCTACCTGGAAAGCTGCTCTGCTCAATCGTGGTGAGCGGCTCAATCTCGTTCGGCAAGTCCTGAGCGCCATGCCTGTCCACATCCTCCTTGCCATGGCCCTCTCCCCCGCCATCCTCAAACAGGCCAACCGCATCCTTCGCAACTTCCTCTGGCACAAAAGAAAGGACGTGCGCGCTGGCTCCTGCTTAGTCAGCTGGGCACGTGTCTGTCGCCCGATCGAGCTGGGAGGTCTTGGCATCCGCGACCTTCAACGCACTGGCATCTCTCTCCTGATTCGTTGGCTATGGCTCCAGGCCACCGATCCCTCTCGTCTGTGGTCCCACCTACAGCTCCCATGCGACCCTGAGGCGCTCCAATTCTTCCGGGCCTCCACGGCATGGATCATCGGGGACGGCAACACTTGCCGCTTCTAGGATGATCCGTGGCTGGATGTGCAATCGCTCCATGATAGCGCCCCTACTCTGGTGGCATTGGTCCCTCGCCGCGTCCGGCGATCCCGGACGGTGGCCCGGGCGCTTTCCGACCGCTGCTGGATATCTGACATCCAAGGCCCCATTGGCCCTGCTGCTGCTGTTGACTATGTTGGGCTTTGGCGCCGCATACAGCTCATTGAGCTCACCCCGCGCCCGGATCTGCTCCGTTGGCGCTGGACTGAGAATGGTGTCTACTCTGCCTCCTCCTGCTACAACGCCCTATTCCATGGCTCCACGGCCTCTGAGTTTTGGCGCCTCACCTGGCACACCAGCGCCCCCACATCCGTGCAGTTCTTTATTTGGCTAGCATCCCTCAACCGATGTTGGTCTGCCGACCGCCTGGCCCGGCACGGCCTGCCGCATGAACCGGCATGCGTCTTCTGCTGCCAGGAACCCAAAACGCTACACCACATCCTGGTGGGATGTGTGTTCGCGCGCATCACTTGGCACGAAAACCTCTCGTGGTGCTCCCCGACAACCGCTCCGCCGGATGGGAACACCGGCTACTTTGCTTGGCTCTCTGAAGCCACTCTCCTCCTCCTGGCTGCGCGGAGCCGAGGCCTTGCCACCATCGCCTCCCTCACTGCATGGTCCCTTTGGCGACACCGGAACGCGATCATCTTCGACAAGATTACCCCCTCCTCCTCCTCCCTGATCGCCGCGATCAAAGATGAAGCTCGCTCCTGGGCCGCCGCGGGAGCTCGAGGTCTCGCTGCGCGTACTCTTGTAACCTGAACTTGTAATCTTTGGGGCTGAGCAACCCCCTGCCCTCTGCTCTCTCTGGGATCATGGGCTCGCCACTAGTGAGCACGAGGCTTTGATCCCCAATCATGTACTTTGTTCTCTCCTCCTATCAATGCAATGATACGCTAGCTTATCGTATTCGAGAAAAACTTAATGAAGAAAAAGAGGCATGTAGTAACATAGCTAATTACCAGTAACATCACGCATACCAAGGCAAGATGAATCTGTAATGTAATAAATGAAGTGTGACATAATACCACACATATGTTACTTCCCATTGTAGAGGTAGTAATATAGACTAGTAATATATGCATGTTACTAGTCTAAATTACTACCCATTGTAGCTAGTCTTATACGTGAAGCCGTCCAGCTTCTCTACTACGACGATCATGTATTTGTGGACGCAAATGGTCGTGGTGGAAGTTCCTAAAATTAATTGTAATCGTATGTTAGCATAACAAGGACGTTGCATTTGCATGCATGGGGTGCTAGACAGCGGTCGTAATCGTATGGAGAAGATAGCAGGAAGCTTCGTCTACAGCTGGTCCCGATCTTCTGATTCGTATTGGAATGTTCAATATATGTCAGTCTTGAAGCCGTCACATTCCCTCGAGAATTGGAGTCTCATTCAGTCTGTTGATTGATGAGATATTAGTAATGGGGAAAGCTAAATTTCTGCCGACTGTAATTTTGCAATAGATCCGCACGTTTCGGATACTGTTAGATTCGGATCGAACGGATAATCTGCATGCTTCGATTTTTTACGTAATTCTCGGTCGCTCCGTGATTCCTCCCGCTTCGCTGGTCCCGTGATTTCTGCTCATTCCCGCTCCCGATCGGGACTTTTCTCCCCTCGCGTTGCCCCGCTTCCCCTTTTCCTTCATGAAAAGAGTAAAACTTTGGGAGAAAATGGAAGAATTGGAGTCTCATTGGTTGATGAGATATTAGTAATGGGGAAAGCTAAATTCTTGCCGACTGTAATTTTGCAATAGATCCGCACGTTTCGGATACTGTTAGATTCGGATCGAACGGATAATCTGCATGCTTCGATTTTTAACGTAATTCTCGGTCGCTCCGTGATTCCTGCTCCCGCTTCGCTGGTCCCGTGATTTCTGCTCATTCCCGCTCCCGATCGGGACTTTTCTCCCCTCGCGTTGCCCCGCTTCCCCTTTTCCTTCATGAAAAGAGTAAAAATTTGGGAGAAAATGGAATCGAACCCAGTACCTCTTTGGTATCTTCCAAGGCCCCCAACCACCATGAATAGATTGAGGTTGTGATTACATTCAGATTTTGTAATTTTTGTACCTGTAAAAAATGTGGCGTGAATAATAAAGTGTCTTTTTTTCACCGAATTTTCCTTCTTTTTCTTACTGTTTTTTCTTCATTTTAATAGTCAAATGGCTCGGCTGCTCTGTTAGTATTTTTTAGGTTGAGGCCTTTTTAACCCCAAATTTCTTACGTTTAGTAGGAAGAACACTTTCAAGAAAACAAATGCACAATATTGGCTATAAAAGCTATCAGTTCGTCATGATTTTTTGCTACATCTCTCCATTGTATCATTCACATGGTACATACACTTTGTCGTACCCACTTGAACGCCACAATAATAATGAGGACAATTTCTCGATGAGCCAATGAGGCGTATGAACACTATGATAACTTTTGATCCGGGAAAAATTGTTGAAATATACCCCGTAATTTTTGTGTAAGTAGCATTATAATATAGGAACCGCGAACCTGATAACTTACGTACAAATATCATGGTAACTTCGACCGCGACCCCCGGTGGAGGGGGGGGGGGTGAAAACATATCTCTATAACTTGTGTCTGAAGAGCATGATAATTTACGCATCACATACCCGATAACTTATGTACTAACACAATGATAACTTTGGCGGGGGTGGGGGTTCTTGTAATACATCCCCGATAACTTCTGTGTGAATAGCATGGTAATTATGCACCATAGACCTGATAACTTATGTGCAAGATGTTAGATAACTTTTGCCTTATGAAAACAAAGTTGAAGAAACATGTCCCCGGTTATTTTTGTGCAAATTACATGGTAATTTATGCACCGCAGACCTGATAACTTACGTACAACCACGATGATAACTTCGACCCGATAACTCATGATTAAATAACATTATGATATATGCACAACTGACTTGATAATTTACTTAGTCTAGGTGTGATAACTTTTGACT
>NC_041381.1:164583682-164587313 GCF_002162155.2 Triticum dicoccoides
TAACTCGTGTGTGAATAACATAGTAATACACACACAAGAGAGCTGATAACTTAGTTAACCCAGGCTTGATAAATTTTTGATCAAAAGAAGTTGTCGAAACATACCAACATGAGATCTAGTTTTGAAGGTCTCATCACAACGAATTTTTTATATGAAAATGATTTTTGTATCGGAGCGACTTTTTGAGTTCAAAACTTTTTTTTTAGTTCCGGTGAGATCCTCCCTGACATTAGCATTTTTCATTCCCTAGGGCACACGAATGTGCTTGTGTGGAGAATGTAGAAGAAATCAGTTTTTATGCCCTGGTAAGTTATGTGTAAACAACACGATAACTTACGCTCAACTGGCATGAAACTTGTGTTGCACATGTGTGGTAATTTTTTATCTAAAAAAAGGCATGCCAAAGTATAGTTGTGTTGCACTTGTGTTGCCTTATCATGCTATAGTTATCATGTTGCTCATACCATAGTTATCACGCTGGTCATGCCAAAGTTACCAAGTCAAACTTTTTTTTCTTCTGATATGACAGAAATAAGAAAGGTTTAAATAACGTTGTTTATCTACAATAGACAATAACAACAAGTGGCTTAGTTGGTTATTAGGCTCAACAGCTATTGCATAGACCTGGATTCAAATCCTCTTTCAAGCACCTTTATTTCTTTTCATATTATGCAGCGAAAAACCAGAAAAAACCACTAGCGATTTACTACGTTTTTTAAGAGAAGGAAAAAAAATCAGTGGAAAGCGAGCGTGAGAAGATAGCGCATCGATCGCTAACTATCAGGAGAAGTGGATCGGACTCATGCGGATCTGTTGCTAACCACCAGTCGAGTCGACTGGTGGTTAGCACAGTCCATTAGTAATTTATAAGGAAGAGGAGGAAAATAGAAAGAAAAAAACAGCAAATCTGATAAGACCTCCCTGGCTCTAGTTGTTCATGAGATTGATTTTTTTTTCTTTGAAAAGGAGGTTGTGGCATCCCAGCGTGGACCCTAAAACAAACACATTATCTGTACGCTGTCTCGATCCACGGATACGGATACGGGAGGCGGCCAGCCAACTGTGTACCTCAAACTGCCACATATATTTCAAAAGAATTTGGATAAAACCAAACGTTTTTTATGCAAAGCCGATGGTTTTCATTTAAGCCGAACCATATTCATGACATTTTTGACATATTTCACTAAACAAAAGCATCCAAAAGTTAAGCTAGTCTAAATCTTCGACCGTGTCTGTGTTCCAAGTCCTTGTTGTTCCCCGTGTTCGGCATTTTCGCCAGTCGTTAGCCCCAATAAGTGAAGCTGCGTGTCGCCAGTGAGGAAGAGTAAGACATGTGACATGAGGGAAAATATCAGGTGGTACAGGAGCTAAAATGATCCCATGTTATGATGTGATCTAGGCCATTGGATCTCACATCCAACGACGGTCAACATCTGGTGGATGTGGACTATGGCGTGATTATGGGCTTCCTGAAGGGCTCTTTTGAAAATGTTCTGGGGCTCCTAGGCTAACCATTGGATGTGACATTCAATGTCCAAGAACACATCGTAGCATGGGAGAATTTTAGCACCCGACACATGCGAGGGCGCCAGATCGTCCTCGTATGCCTCCTCCATCGTTGGATCATCGTTTCTCACCTTCGGCGAGCTCACCGGCAAGCCACGCACGACGGGTCTCTGCCAGTCGGCCGCAAGGTTGGTCAACTTGTGCTTCTACTCCGTTGAGAGGCTCTCCCACACCGCTCTAGACCTTGCATTGGTGGTGCACAAAGGAGGAACGGAAGTGGATGTGGTGCGGTGCAGATCATGCCGGGTGTTTTCACGTATAAATAGTGAGCACCGACCAGGCCAAGTGGCGGGCTGTTTTAGTGCTTTCACCGGAGTGGGTTTCTCGGCCGCCGCGCCTGTTTAATGCCCGCAAGCAGACAGATGGGAAACCAGTTCGAATGCATTAGATAGTCTCTCAGTGCCATCTAGTCACGTCTCTCCGGCATTGAAAAGGCGTAGAGAACATAACGTAGCACCAGCGGCGCTATCGGCCGAAGCTCCACTTCAATGCTGGCTCCAATCACAGGTAACATCCGTTTATGTTGTGATTCAATTCAAATTCATATGTAAAGTGTAAAGGAACGCCTAGGGGTGCGCTCCCCCCCCACCCCTACAAATCAGTATCGACCTACGTCACCGTTGTTATATATACCTCTTGTAAGCCGTCACACGGGATAAGTTGACCAGTTATAAATCCCCGACATTTATAATCTCTCCCGATATAGTGCATATTTGCTTGCTAGCGCTTGTTTTTTTTTCATTTCGTTTGCATGTCGTATCTCTAATAGATTGCGGGGGCGCATGAGATGTTTTTTAATGGGGCTGGGGTGTCGGAAGCGTACGTGGAGATGGTCCGGACACCTACCAACCTATCCCTGGTTTGTGTCCGGTTGTCCGAAATTAGACAAGACGTGTACATGGAGATGGTCCGGACGCCTACAAACCTATCCTTGATTTCATCCAGTTGTCCGAAATTGGGCAACCGGACACGTCCACAGACTGATGGAATGTCACATTGGACTGCAAAGTGTGCCAGACATGTTGGTCCTGACGTTTGCGGGCATGTTGAGGGTCCACGTTGGAGATGCCCTTAACCCTCGGCCCTATGTCATTCTATGCACATAGCTAGATTGATCAGAATATTGTAGCAAACATCCAAACATATTACAATGTGCAAACAAAGTTTAAGACGTCAAGATTTGGATTAAAAGACTTAAACAGAACCTATAACTAAACCAGCATCCAAACTGGTTGGACCTATCCCACGTTACAGTCTTTAGGTACACCCAAAATGCCATAGGCGCTTGGCCCTTCGCATGTTTGATAATATATACTCCCTCCGTCTAAAAAAATTTGTCCCTCAAATAGAGGTACAAGATAGATTAATTTGAGGGACAAGCTTTTTTGGACGAAGGTAATAATAAAGTTAAGGAAATGGAGCAAAGGAGAAAAAAAATCCAATAAGACCTCCATGGTTCTGGTTGTCCACGAGATAGATTTTTCTACGTCCAGAAGGAGGTTAATCCCCAGCCTCTATTGTAAAGCTAGGATATTGGGGCAACTGCTCGACACCCTTGGGGGGTGCGGCTATCTCATTATATATAAGTACCAAAGGGTACAAGTACAAGTACAACACGTATACACAAGTCTACGTATCCATATACAGTCTAACACCCTCCCTCAATCTTAACTGTGGCCTGAAGTACAAACTAAGTTAAGATTGCGCCTGCAGCCTACAAACTGTGGTTGTGGAAGAGGCTTCGTGAAGATGTCAGCAAGTTGATCCTTTGATGATATGAACTTGATGCTAAGCAACTTCTGTGCAACACGCTCTCGAACAAAGTGATAGTCAACCTCAATATGTTTTGTTCGAGCATGAAACACTGGGTTAGATGATAAGTATGTAGCACCAATATTATCACACCAAAGCACTGGAGAGTGAATTGAAGAAACTCACAACTCCCTCAGCAAGGACTGAACCCAAATGATCTCAGCTGTCGCATCAGCAACTGCTTTGTACTCGGCTTCTGTGCTGCTGCGAGACACCGTAGCCTGCTTGCGAGCATTCCAGGCAATCAAGTTGG
>NC_041381.1:164587586-164596185 GCF_002162155.2 Triticum dicoccoides
AGCCCAGTCAGCATCAGAGAAGGCCGAGATCTCATAAGACGGCGCACGCTGGACAAGCAAACCATGAGATGCAGTGAGGCATATATATCGCAGAATGCGCTTCACGGCGGACCAATGGGATGTCGTGGGCGCATGAAGAAACTGACAGACACGATTGACTGCATAAGAGACATCTGGTCTGGTGATAGTAAGATACTGCAGGCCTCCAACAAGACTGCGGTACTCAGTGGCATCATCAGAGGAGAGAGGGTCACCATCAAAAGCAGACAACCGATCAGTGGCAGACATAGGAGTAGCGACAGGTTTACACTGCAGCATACCAGCACGACGCAACAAATTCAGAGCATACTTCTTCTAAGTAAGAGTGACTCCAGCAGAAGACCGTGACACCTCCAGACCAAGGAAGAAGTGCAGAGCACCGAGATCCTTAACAGCAAAATCACCACTCAATGCAGCCACAAGGCGGTCTGCCGCAGCACCTGAGGAACTGATGAGAATAATATCATCAACATAGACCAGTAAATACATCGTAACCTCAGGGCGTTGAAGAAGGAACAGTGATGTGTCAGCAGTAGAAGGAATGAACCCAAGTGCTCGCAAAACCGAACCAAGACGTGCATGCCAGGCACGGGGAGCCTGCTTAAGACCATAGAGCGCCTTAAAAAGACGACAGAGATGATTAGGACGTGCAGGATCCACAAACCCTGGTGGCTGACGCATATAATCCTCCTCCTCCAGAACTCCATGCAAAAAAGCGTTCTGCACATCAAGCTGACGGAGAAACCATCCTCGAGTAACAGCAAGGGATAGTAGCAGACGAATGGTAGTAGGCTTGATAACTGGACTGAACGTGTCTTCATAGTCAAGACCATACCTCTGTTTGAAGCCCTTAGCCACTAACCTTGCCTTGTAACGCTCAATGGAGCCATCAGCATGCCGTTTAACTTTAAACACCCACTTAGAGTCAATGATATTGACCCCAGACACTGGAGGAACAAGCTGCCAGGTGTCATTCTTCAGCAATGCTTGAAACTCCTGTTCCATCGCGGCACGCCAGTGGGGAATGCCTAGTGCAGCCTGAAAGTGGCGAGGCTCAGCAGTGGGATCCGCAGCAGCATGAGCCATGCACGCGGTGAGCCACGCAACAGTCCCATCGGTCCGGATCTTAGGCTGAAAGACACCGGTCTGACTGCGCGTGCGATGTCGAGGAGCAACAGGTTGTGGTGACAACGCAGGGCATGATGCAGGCGACGAAGAAGGCGACCCCGAGTCGCCAGGGCTCGCGCCGGAGCCACTGGGCGTCGGGGAGGCGGGCGATGTGGCGCCCGACACGGCCACGTCGCCCAGGCCCACGCCGGAGCCGCTGAGCACCGAAGAAGCAGGCGAGCCTGGGGTGGCCGGCCCTTCGGGAGCCGAAGCCGGCCCAGGCGAGCCTGGCGTGGCTGGCCCAGGAGCAACCTCCTGCGAGGCCAGCTCGGGCAACTCCCACGAGGCGGGCGAGGACGCCGCTCGCGGAGCGGGGTCGGGCGATGCCCGCGAGGCAGCCGCGGGCGCAGCTCTTGCGGGTTGCGGTGTGCCGCCCGATATGCATGTCCCATGCACGCGATCGTCCTCCGGACGCGCCGGTGCTTGTTCCTCAAGGAGCTTGAGACGAGCGCCACGGCCAACACCTGCATCATGGTTAGGGAGCAACACAGGAGCATATGCAACATCCACAAATTGATCAGGCAGAGGTGTGGTAGAAGAAGCGTCTGGCATAAGAGTGATAGAGGTAGTCGGAAGTGCACGAAAGGGAAACACATTCTCATCAAAAACAACGTCACGAGAAATGTAAACGCGATTGGTGGGAACATGTAGGCATTTATACCCTTTGTGAAGGGAACTATACCCAAGAAAAACGCACTTTTTCGACCGAAACTCTAGCTTATGTTTATTATATGGACGCAAATGAGGCCAACAGGCACACCCGAAGACTTTGAGAAAGGTGTAGTCTGGGATTTCATTGAGCAAGAGTTCAAGTGGGGTTTTCATATTCAGTAGTCGTGAAGGAAGCCTATTGATCAAAAAACAGGCAGTGGAGGAAGCATCACTCCAGAACCTAAAAGGTACGGAGGCATGAGCTAACAAAGTGATGCCAGTTTCTACAAGGTGACGATGCTTACGTTCGGCAGTCCCATTCTGCTGATGCGTATGGGGGCAAGACACACGGTGTGTAATCCCAAACTTGTTAAAGAATGAGTTGAGGTTGTGGTATTCACCCCCAGTCGCTTTGGACATGAATAATTTTCTGGCGAAGGAGACGCTCAACATGTGCTTGAAACTGGATAAACACATCAAACACATCAGATTTTTTCTTAATAAGATAGAGCCAGGTAAACCGACTGTAAGCATCAATGAAACTGACATAATAATTATGGCCACTAATAGACGTTTGGGCATGACCCCATACATCGGAAAAAGTAAGCTCAAGAGGATGTTTCACAACACGACTAGACTCTGAAAACGGGAGTTGGTGACTCTTGCCCTGCTGACAGGCATCACAAATAGTTTCAGTAGTTTTATTTGACACAACTGGTAGCTCATGATGATGCAACACATGACGGACTATGGGAGCGGCAGGATGACCAAGTCGCGCGTGCCAATGTGTAGGCGAGACACGAACACCACTGAACGCCTGAGGAGAAAACTGCATGGGAGGTGCGGTTGGCGCGTCAAGTGCATACAAGCCACGGCGAAGACGACCCCTAAGCAGAACGGCCCTCGTGTCCTGATCCTTGATAAAGAAACGAAAAGGATGAAATTCAGCAAGGACATTATTGTCACGAGTAAGTTGTGGAACAGACAACAAACTACGCGGAGCAGTGGGAATACAAAGGATGTTAGACAAATGCAGTTTTCGTGAATTGTGTGCAAGAAGGGATGCCTGACCAACATGGGAGATGCGCATACCTGCTCCGTTAGCGGTGTGCACCTGATCATGACCGCGATATGGCTCCTGGACCGAGAGCTTGCTCATGTCGTTGGTGAGGTGGTTGGTAGCTCCCGTGTCCATGTACCACGAGGGATCAATCGAGTAGGATGGAGTACGCCCGTGCTCATGACCCACCACCGCAGCGGCCGCCTGTTTTTCATTCCCCTTGCCATTGTTGCCGAGGCCAAGGAAATCTTGCTTGTAGCGGCGATGACAGCGAGAAGCTACGTGGCGCTCAATCCCACACAGCTGGCATGCCTGCTGAGCACCACAACTGGGGCAGCAAGCCACTGGCCGCGATCCCCCTGTGATGGAGGGCACGGCGCCCCGTGAGGGCTGAGATGTGCCCGCCGGCTTGGCAGGGAGCGACGGCTTCTGCGATTTTGCCACGGGTTGCGGCATTAGCAGAGGCAAAACTCGGAGTAGATCGACGCGCTTTGATGCACTGTTCGCGACCAAGGATCCGCGCATACAGTTCCCGTGGCGGGAGAGGTGCCTCGCGCCCATGGATGTTCTCAATGAGATTGTCATAGTCATCATCGAGGCCATTGAGCACATGAGTGGTGAAGTCCTCATCTCCAAGGGGCTGGCCAATGGAGGCCAGCGTGTCTGCAAGTCCTGACATCTTGTTGAAGTACTCCGTGATGGTGAGGCCTCCAAGCTTGGTCTCCCCCAACTCAGTGCGGATAGAGTGAGCACGCGCCTGAGACTGAGAGGCAAAACTGCTATGAAGTGCAGACCAAGCCTCCCAGGATGTCGCGGCGAAGATGACAAGCGACGACACGCTCGGAGTCAGCGAGGACTGGATGGCCGAAAGTATCGCCTGGTCTTTGGCCACCCACACATGATGAGCCGGGTGATACGGCGGCGGATACGGGATAGAGCCATCAACATAGCCCTCCAAGTAGCGACTCCGTAGGAGAGGTAGCACCTGCGCCCGCCAGGATAGGTAGTTGTCCGGTGTAAGCTTCACCGGAAGAAGATGCGAGAAGTAGAACGGCGATGGCGCAGGAGCATAACCCGCATGGGGACCCATGTTCTGCCCATCATGGGGAGCGAGGGCCAAGGATGCCTCGTAGCCAGGACCGGAAGGGGCATCGACCGGACTAGGCGTGGCCACCGAAGACACGGCGGGCGCGGCGCCGGAGGCCGCGCCATAGGGTGACGGCGCTATCTGTGACGGCGGAGGCATCGGCCAGGTAGAAGGCATCGGTGGCGCGGCGCCGTAGGTTGGGGTAGGGGCGCCGTACCACGGAGCGTAGGTCGGGGTAGCGCCATAGTAGAGCGGAGGGGCTCCGTAGGGTTGGGGATCCGCCTCGTAGGCGGACGGTGCAGCGCCGCGAGAGGGTGGCGGCGCGAAGGCGAAGGTTGAGGGCGAGGCGCCACCAGTGGCGATCGGCGGCTGGGGCAGGCTCGGCCCGCCCTGCTCCTGCCCGCCCTGCCCGCCCTACCCGCCCTGCAGATGGCTTTCGGCGGGCAGCGACGGCTGCCGCCAAGCCGTGGCGAGCAGGGGGGATGCGAGGAAGGGCGATGAGGGAGCGACGGGCGCGCCAGCAGGAGAGGAAGCCGAGGCGGCGACGGAGTGCGCGGAGGCCATCGGGCTAGGCGGCGGCAGTGATCGGCGGCGGCGGCGGCAGCAAGGGGTGCAGCGAAAGACGGGAACCCTAGTCTGATACCATGTAAAACTAGGATATTGGGGCAACTGCTCGACACCCTTGGGGGGTGCGGCTATCTTATTATATATAAGTACCAAAGGGTACAAGTACAAGTACAACACGTATACACAAGTCTACGTATCCATATACAGTCTAACATCTATATCATTGTATGCACATAGCTATATGTATCAAAATATCGTAGCAAACATCCAAACATATTACAAAGTGAAAACAAGGTTTAAGATATCAAGATTTGAATTACAGAACTTAAACACAGCCAATTACTAGACCACTATCTAAAGTGGTTGGACGTATCCCGCATTACTATCTTCCTTCATGTAAGTACATGCATGTGATTTGGTATATACTTCCTCCGTTTCTAGATATAAGTCTTTTTATAGATTTCAATATGAACTATACATACGTAGCAAAATGATTGAATCCACACTCTAAAATGCGTCTATATACATACGTATGTAGTATGTATTGAAATTTATAAAAAAGACTTATATTTAGGAATGGAGGGAACAGAAATCTAAAAATCAATGTTCCTTCGTCTCGCCACTACTTGAACACGATACAACACCCAACACATGACTGAACCGCAGACACATCGGCACATACGTTTGCAAGCATGTGAGAGTAGCTATAGCTAGAGACAATATTCAGTCACGCTCACTCATTGAATCGGAAACATCAA
This sequence comes from Triticum dicoccoides, assembly GCF_002162155.2. Classification (NCBI taxonomy): domain Eukaryota; kingdom Viridiplantae; phylum Streptophyta; class Magnoliopsida; order Poales; family Poaceae; genus Triticum; species Triticum dicoccoides. The sequence goes on from NC_041381.1 coordinate 164,592,916, forward strand.
AGAAAGCATCGTGACCAAGTTTGAAAAGTAGTCCGCGGAGCTCAAATGATTGCTCCCACGGAGCTCAATTTGTCGATTGGAGTTGGAGCGCATCCATCCATCCATTCAAAACTCTATCCTACCGCGCCCAAGTACTTACGTAAAACAGCCTCGAGAATGCATGCATGTTAAACCCAACAAGTAGTAAAACTTAGCCTATAAATCCAGCCCCAGCTTCCTCACAGTGCTCATCACCAGCTTCTTAGCAACATGGCTTCTTCCTCCTCCTCCTCCCCAGTCGCCCTCCGCGGCGCCGCCAGCTTGGCCGTGCTGCTGGCGGCTGTGTGCCTCGTCCACGCCGGCGGGGCGGCGGCGGCGGACCTGTGCGTGGACTACTACGACTGCACGTGCCCGGACGCGTACAAGATCGTGCAGGGGGTGCTGGTGCAGGCGCACAAGTCGGACCCTCGCATCTTCGCCAGCCTGATCCGGCTCCACTTCCACGACTGCTTCGTGCAGGGCTGCGACGGCTCGCTGCTGCTGAACACCTTCAACGGGATGGAGACGGAGCAGGACGCCATTCCCAACAAGGGCTCGGCGCGCGGCTATGACGTCGTCGACGCCGCCAAGGCCGCCCTCGAGGCCGCCTGCCCGGGCGTCGTCTCCTGCGCCGACATCCTCGCCATCGCCGCCGAGATATCGGTCCAGCTGGTACGTGCTACCACCTACTCGTTACATACAGTGATCGAACGGGTGCATGAGCATGATGCTAACTAAGTTGGCATGTATATGCAGTCCGGAGGACCCGGGTGGAGCGTGTTGCTGGGGAGGCTGGACGGCTTCACGTCCAACTTCTTCGAAGCCGGGAAACTACCAAGCCCGTTCGACGGCCTCAAAAACCTCAAAGAGAAGTTCAGAAACGCCACGCTCGACGATACTACCGACCTCGTCGCCCTCTCAGGTAACCAACCAAGCTCGCGCACATGCACAACGCACGTCCGAAGAGAGAATATTGGCCTTGACTCTGTTTCGACTGTGTCCCTCCCTAGGCGCGCACACTTTCGGCCGCGTGCAATGCCAGTTCGTCACGGACCGGCTGTACAACTTCAGCGGGACGAACCGGCCCGACCCGACCCTCAACCCGGGCTACAGGGCCTTCCTGTCCCAGCGATGCCCACAGAACGGCGACGGGAGGTCCCTGAACGACCTCGATCCTACGACTCCTGACAAGTTCGACAAGAACTACTTCACGAGCCTCGAGGTGAACCGCGGCTTCCTCCAGTCCGACCAGGAACTCAAGTCAGACCCACTCGCGGTGGGGACGACGGCGCCGATCGTCGACCGGTTCGCGGGAAGCCAGGACGCCTTCTTCAAGGCCTTCGCGAATTCGATGATCAAGATGGGGAACATCAGGGTGATAACGGACCCCTCCAAGGGAGAAGTCCGGAAGCGCTGCGCATTCGTCAATTGAGATTACGGGGGACACCACGTGCGGATATACACTACAAGTGGGGGTGCGGCATGGGATGTGCGTGTGATCATGGACCTAAGGATGAATTCATCTCTTGTTTTCCAGCAATAATTGGTATGTGTGTCAACCAAATGTAAACATTTCATGCATGCATGCTTGTTGTCGGACGTGGAATAAAAGTGTAAAAAGTCATTTCAATGGTTTCGTTCAAACAGTTGAAAAGTGTTTCATTCTTACCACACGAATATGATGTGAAGCTCGGCGACCAAGTCGAGCCGGGTGGTTTGTTTGCTCTCTTTTTTCTGACTTGGCTCCCAATTTCCTTTTGACAGGAACAACAAGACCTCTGCCGTTTCATTATTGAAAACAACAGACCACACCCAGCGCCTAGAGAAGCCTCTATCGCTCAGCCACATCTCATCCTATACATCCATTCTAGCAGTACCGCTCATAGCATCATTCATCGTTCATCAGCGCAATATAAGTTTCATGTAATTGATCTTTGGTCTTCGGGCTACGGCCTGTTTTGAAATATATAAGGTAGAGCATGATCTATCTTTTATTTCAAACAAAAAAGAAAAAGAAATTGGCCCCAAATTCACTACATCAATGAAACTTTTTTTTTGACATGACTACCGAAAAAGGCTTCCGTCCCGCTTCATATATAAAGCAATGATCAACAGCATCCGGTACAAATGCACGCCCACACAACACACACACACACACACACACACACAAACCCAAGGCGGAATACATAGGTACTGAGCGCAGCAACACCGTCCCTAGCACTACGCGAAGAGGTGAAACCACATATGACGAACCGTGGGCTCCAAGGCAGCGCCTTCATGAAGGGGACGACATCGGAGCGCTACCACCGGCCGATCCGAGGGTCAGAGTTTTCCCTGGAGCAACACGAAGGGCAATGAGAGTCGCGACGACGCCTTCAAGAAGAGAACGAGTTCGCCGCCGCCGATCCGTCCGAAGATAGAGCAGGTTTTCACCATGGCCACCATTCATCGCCGCCGAACGCCACACCCCGGCTACCACGCCACCCGCACGGCCATGGCAATCGGGCAGCACCAAGCCATGGGCTCCGTCTAAGAGCCCCGCGGAGCCATCATCAGGGCCGCCGTCCCGACATCCAAGACCTTGACACCTCCTCACCTGAGATCCGCCGCTACCCCAACCAAAGACACGAGCGGAAAGGACCCGCCTTTCGCACCCCGGGCTGCCCCCAGTGCCGAGACCTAATAGTCCGGCCAAGGCTGGCCTCCATCTCCCGTCCTACGGCACGGGGCGCGAGAGGAGCTCGGTCCTGCTGCCGGGCGTGAGACAAGCTCGGTCCTGCTGCCGGGCGCGAGACGAGCTAGGTCCTGGTGCTGGGTGTGAGACGAGTGATGGACAACAGCTGGGGGAGGGCCAACCATCGACGGAGATAGCGGACGGAGGCATGAAGAGAATGGTCGAAGGTCCACACGGGCCGCACACCGACGGGCCGATGCCGGAGAGGTCCAGCCGCCGCCGTGAACGACCCGGACCACCGCCCTGAGCCACTACCTTGAGCGGTGGAGGAGAAGATCACGACAGTCCACCACCGCAGCGTCGCCACCACCTACCACTGCAGGACGGCCGCCCGCGGCCCAAGCCGCCCACGGCCCGGGCCGTCACACGGCCGAGCAAGTAGGCCAGCCGCCTGCCGCCCGTCCGGACACGCACCAACCGTCGCCGTCGCCAAGCCTCCACACCACCAACCTTCAGCCCGCCCGCCTAGCCCCAATGCCACTGCGAGGGGCAGAGGCCCGCCGCGCCGCCACCGGCCA
>NC_041381.1:164596457-164599565 GCF_002162155.2 Triticum dicoccoides
TCGGATCTGGGCAGGGGCACCCAGATCCGACGCCAGCAAGGTCCCCACACCCACCCTGGATTCACGAGCTGCCATGGGGGGATGGCGGGAGGCACCGCTGAGACGTCTGGACGCCGGGGGAGGGGGGAGGGGGGAGGAGCAGAGCACGAGAGGGGGGGCGACGACCACCACCGCCGACGAGGTGGGCCGCGCCCCACGACGCATGCCTCCAGTGCGCAGGAAGAAGGCGCCCCGCCGCCGCCTACGCCGTGCGGCCTTTGGCCGGCGACCCCACCGGCGGCGGCGGGGGGAGGAAAGCCGGGGCGAGGGAGTGAGGTGGGCGGTGGGGAGCGAGGGTCCTCTCGATATCAGAAACTGCCTTTTGACATGATTAAATCAATGAATTTGATACCACGGTGTTGCAACTCATACGGGATCGTGTATATATTTATTGTTAGGTCTCCTTGCCTTACCTCATTTATGAGCTCAGCAGCCACATCATCATTTCAAGCAGAGTTTGTGTTAACACACCATCAACCATGCTTCCACGAAGAAGTGTAGATTTTTCACACACAAGAAAGAAACTAAGAAAAAAGTGCAGAATTTGTTCATTCGAGTGCTATTCCTGGGGATCGCGCATACCTGTAAAAGCATGAAGATCCTACAAGGATGTGTGGTGAACAAAAATCAATTTAGCAGATACTGCATTATTATTTCTATGACACGAGATAAAACAGGGGAAAACAGCTGCACCCAAAACTGAGAGTCCCCTGCAAAAAAAAAAGAGTGAGTCGTGAGACAGAGCAAGGGGATATCAGCTGTACCTCGCGGCTGAATGGGGAATACGGCTGCATGGAAGCATCAAATTGAAGGCGTGTTTGATGATTTCTAGCACGAGCTTCCCAGCTACGTAGGCATCTGCGTGTAGGCTGGGCTGCCCTGCTCGCTAGGCTAGAGCAAGGCCAGTGTGTTGGTGCTAAAAAACTGAAAAATAGATCGAGTCTCAAAGCCAAAACAAAATGTTATAGAGTTCACGTTATCTGGGAGCGATTTCTTTAGGGAACGCTCTCTAGTGCATCCAATTTCATGCGCAAATAGAGGTCAATTTTTCTTGTCCGGTGGGGGATAGGTGCTAAGAAAACTAGAGATATGATCCGATCTCTCAGCAAACTAGGTCATTACCTCTGGTTCTGATAGAATCCTGAAGTTAGGGTGGCCATCCTTATCTCCTCCGAATAACTACCCCGGTATGGCTTGGCGCGGGGAGTAAATTGTAAAAAACCACCACAATTGCGTCTCTTGGTGCTAAAAAACACCATTTCATAAAAGTTTGCAGAAACCACCGATTTTCGCTAATATCGGTGCACGAAGCACTAACTGGTCGATTGACCGCGTTTTGACAGAAAACCTGACGGGTCGAGCCCGCCAGTCAGGCCACATGGCAAGGGGCAGACGGGGCGCGCCTGATGGTCCTTAGCGGCGCTCGCTTGACCTAGTTCGACCGAACCAGATCGTGCCCGCGCCACCATTCCCCCTCCTCTCTCTCCCCGTGCCCTAGTTCTTCCCTGACAACGCTGGCGCCGTTGATAGCTGATTTCAGCCGCTGACGTCGCCGTAGGCATGGTTTCATGGAATGACGGCGAGACGAGCTCGGATTCTGTGTCGCTACCGCCACACTTGGGTGACGACGAACCCTATGTGAGTATCGTGACCTTTCTGACTAGGATTAGGGTTTGCAATTGGGGATGTTCTGATTACAGCTTGCATTTCTTTTGATTTTTTCCCTTTGGTCTGCTTAGCACCCAGCAACAACCGAGGACAGCGATTGGTCGGGCATGTATGGCACTGGAAAGCACCTTTGCAAGCATGGGAATGCTCCTGAGAGGCTTGTTGTGTTCGAAGGACTGAACACTGGCTGTAGGTTTTATGGTTGCGCCGACAAGGTTAGTAGCATATCTAGTGTTAAATTTAGTTATGTCGAATTGATTTTGATATAGGTAAAGAATTGCAATGCTTTGTATTAATAAACTTGATAAATGTGTTGTAGAAATGAAATTTTCTCTGTTTGATGGTATTTGAATAACCTATAAATGATTTAGATATAGATAATGCAATGCAATGCAATGCTCTGTTTTTTGATTTAGATATAGTTCTGTAATTATTATTTTCTTCTATCTAAATGCCACATTCATAGTAATTGAACGCGCTTCTCTGTCCATTCTGTTGTTAAGCCAAAGAAATAAATTTGATTGCAGGAGGGTAACAATTGTGGTGTTGTGAAATGGGTGGACAATGCATGGCCTTATGCATTGAAGAATTCACTATCAAGACTATGGGCTTTGTATGAGGAGGCCAAGGCAGGCAGAATTAGGGATAATTTAGCTAATGAAGAGAACATATCAAAGTTAGAAGCAGAGATGAAGATGGTGTAGGAGAAGTACAACAATCACTTTCAGCGTAGCAAGGACTTTTGTGAATCTGTTTAGAAGTCTGTGCACAGGGAGAATTACAGGAAAATAATGATGGATGTGGATGAGGAGAAGATACCTCTAGATGCAGCTGAAAAGATGATCAAGTTAGAGAAAGAGAACTTTGATCTGAAGAAGGAGGTTAAAGTGGCTAAAGAGGTTGCTTCTGAGCTCAAAAAGGAGAAGAAAAAACTTGAATATAACTTACATGACCTTTGGAAGGTTGGAGAGGAGAACAAGAGAAAGCTGAAGATGATGAAGGCAATCTTGGAGGAGTGAATGCACTGCTTAAATTATTATGTATGTTTCAGACTATGGTGTCATGTTGTTTGAGCCTATGTTGAACTAGTTTGGCTTGTTGTTTGTGATGCTACATGTTGAACTATGTTTTCTTGTTGTTTGTGATGCTATATGTTGAATTATGATGTTTTTTTGAGACTATGTTGGTTTGAGACTATCTTGTCGTGTCATATTGTTGAAGGCACCAAAATATAGGGTTGAGCCCTATCTTGTTGTGTCATTTTTTCGATGGCACCCAAATATAGGGTCGAGCCCTATCTTGTCGTGACATTTTGTCGATGGCACCCAAATATAGGGTTGAGCCTATCTTGTCATGTCGTATTGTTGATGGCACCCAAATATAGGGTTGAGCCCTATCTTG
>NC_041381.1:164599683-164612555 GCF_002162155.2 Triticum dicoccoides
CTATGTTGTCGTGTCGTGTTGTTGATGGCACCCAAATATAGGGTTGAGCCTATCTTGTCATGTCGTATTGTCGAAGGCACCCAAATATAGGGTTGAGCCCTATCTACTCGTGTCGTGTTGTTGATGGCACCCAAATATAGGGTTGAGCCTATCTTGTCATGTCGTGTTGTCGATGGCAGCCAAATATAGGGTTGAGCCTATCTTGTCATGTCGTATTGTCGATGGCAGCCAAATATAGGTTGATGCCAATCTTCAATTACCAACAATTTAAACAAATGATGGTTGATGGCGTATCCATCAAGATGATGATGATGATGCAGCAAAAACTACCAACAATTTGAAACTTTGTCAGGATGATCCAGCAATATCTAGCAAGTTCAATAGAAAACCATAAAGAGTAAGCAACAAAACACTAATTCACAAACAACCAGTTCAAATAGTTCCAAGTGCAACACAACACTCATGATCTAACAGTTCAAGTAGTTCAATGTGCCACACATCACACATGATCTAACAGCAAAACAATCAACTGGATCAAAGTGCAACACAACACTAATGATCTAACAGCAACACATCACACACATTTCAGTGATTTCCACTTGTTGTGAAATAATCATCCCACCTTGTAGGCTTCCTCTTCCTCTTCTGTCCATGTGATGGACCAGTAGCAGCATGGCTTGCAGCAGCTCTTGGAGCAGAATAAGGTGCCCTACCAGCAACTCTTGTAGTGGGTGTTGATCTTCTTGTCCTGGCAGCACTTGATGATTTCCTTGTGTTCTTGGGTGTGGGAGCTGCTTGCCTTGTGTTCCTGGTAGCACTAGTTCCAGATCTTGGGGGCTTTGTAGCACCTGGAGGCTTAGTAGAAGTCGAACAAGCAACAACAGAAGCAAAGGCTTGCTTCTTCCTGTTGGGCTGGAAACAGAGAAGAATGTTAGTATAAATTAGAAATGTTCAATGCAAAATGAAATGAAAGAAGAAGTTGTGTACCTCATGTTTGTTCTTTCTCATTAGAAGTGATGGCTTTAAGTGCATCTCCATAGTTGTTGTACCTATGACCCTCTCTACCACAATTGTTGCATGATATTGTGCCAACTCTAGAGGTATCTTTAGGCTTGGGCACCTCAAATTGACCCTTTCTTCTCTTGGCCTGCTTTCTTCCCTTCTTCTTGAAAACTGGGGGGGTCAATGTCTCTGGTAGGTGTCTTTGTCCTAAGATCAGGGCCAGGAACTGGGAATATAATAGGATTGTATGTTGCCATGTACATTTCTTTCTTGAAAAATGCAGAGACAAAATCCTCTGGATGCTGCTTTGATTTATATATGGCAGACACATCATGGTGGCAGGGGATTGCTGTCATGTCCCATCTTCTACACCCACAGGTCTTTTGTGCCAAATTTACAGCATAAGCATTTTCCCCACTCTGAACCTGATAAAGATCTGGACCAGCCATTTGTGCCTTGCAGTTCCTAGCCCACTTCTTTGACTCCTCCAACTTCTCTGAGTATGTTGGAGTTATCTACTACCTAGCATTTTGCCCCCGTATTCTTTTCTCATTGTACTTAACCATCAACTTGGTCCTAATACCTTCACACATGGTCTGGATTGGTTTCCCCCTTACATCCAAGATCATCCTATTGTATACTTCACTTAAATTGTTGACAACCAGGTCTGTCTTGCAATTAGTGTCCATTGCCCACCTAGCCCAGCATGTTTTCACCTCCATATTACTTAGCCACTTCCAAGCCTCTTGGCTCTCTTGTCTCAAGTTCTCCATGTTAACATCAAACCCGTGTCTTGTATAAGAATATGCAGCACCATCCATATACTTTTTAAGTTACTCCCCTCTAAACACTACTAGGAGAAAGCCTACTAGTAGCGCTTGAAATACCTATAGCAGTAGCGTTGGGTTTAGCGCTACTGCTAACTCACTACAGCTAAGTTGTAGCAGTAGCGCTGCCCTGACCAGCGCTACTGGTAAGTATGGTTAGCAGTAGCGTTGGTCACGGCAACGCTACTGCTAACTATATGTAGCACTGCAACAAAGCAAGCACTGCTGCTAGATGCACTCCAGCGCTACTGCTAGTATTCATGCTTTCACAAATTCATACCCCCTCTACGTATTTGTGATGTATTTGTGCAGGCTCTGTACGATAGTTTCATCAGTTCATAATAAACATACACTATTCTCATCATATGATTTACACATACAGTAGTCTCATCATACAATCATCATCATCATCATCATTTAACACAAATATCATCACATCTCAAAAATAGCAATACACAAGTCATGTCATATCTCGAATAAGTGCAACTGCATGGTCATGGCCCACACACAAGTTTCATCATCTCTATCTACACCATGATGTAGAAGAGAAGAACGACCGGCATGAGCAAGAGCGTGACTATGTAGTACTTGAGGCACCGGCGGTTCCGCCCCCGCTCTTGTCGGAGCGTCCACCTCAAGTAACTACTTTCTGCTTTGGCTCTGTTGTCGAACCCTCTGTGGCTAGCACCCGGGTACTTGTCCACCTGGGCCTAACCGTTTGGCCCGTGGTCGTAGACTCCTGGAACCCTCCCAATGAGCATGGCGTAGCAGTCCTTTGCCATCTCTGATCTATGTACCTACATCGTCAGTTGATGAATTGAACGATAATATGCAACATAATGTACTTCAGAAAACAAAGGGCATTGAGGGAGTTCCGGACTAGGGGGTGTTCGGATAGCCGAACTATCATCATCAGCCGGACTCCAAGACTATGAAGATACAAGATTGAAGACTTCGTCCCGTGTCCGGATGGGACTTTCCTTGGCGTGGAAGGCAAGCTTGGCGATACGATATGAAGATCTCCTCCCATTGTAACCGACTCTGTGTAACCCTAGCCCTCTCCGGTGTCTACATAAACCGGATGGCTTTAGTCCGTAGGACGAACAACAATCATACCATAGGCTAGCTTCTAGGGTTTAGCCTCCTTGATCTCGTGGTAGATCTACTCTTGTAACACACATCATCAATATTAATCAAGCTGGACGTAGGGTTTTACCTCCATCAAGAGGGCCCGAACCTGGGTAAAACATCGTGTCCCTTGTCTCCTGTTACCATCCGCCTAGACGCACAGTTCGGGACCCCCTACCCGAGATCCGCCGGTTTTGACACCGACATTGGTGCTTTCATTGAGAGTTCCTCTGTGCCGTCACCGATAGGCTCGATGGCCTCTTCGATCATCAACAACAACGCGGTCCAGGGTGAGACCTTTCTCCCCGGACAGATCTTCGTATTCGGCGGCTTCGCACTGTGGGCCAATTCGCTTGGCCAACTGGAGCAGATCGAAAGCTACGCCCCTGGCCGTCAGGTCAGATTTGGAAGTTTGAACTTCACGGCTGACATCCGCGGGGACTTGATCCTCGATGGATTCGAGCCACAGCCGAGCGTGCCGCACTGTCACGGCGAGCATGATTTAGCTCTGCAGCCGGACAGTACCCTGGAGGCCGCACTCGAGCCCGCTCCGATCTTCAATTTGGAGCCGGCTGCGCAGATCAAGGACGGATGGCTAGATACTGCCTCGGGGGCTGCAACCTCTACGGCGATAGAGCCGAACACTGACCTTGTCCCTCACGAAGCTCGTGGCTCCGAGGCGTCGGACTCCTCGCCGGACTCCGAACCTCCCGCGCCCCCTCCGATCGAATCCGATTGGGCGCCGATCATGGAGTTCACCGCGGCGGAGATCTTTCAACACTCACCTTTTGGCAACATCTTGAGTTCGCTAAAGTATCTCTCGTTATCGGGAGAGACCTGGCCGGACTGCGGCCAGGACGGTTGGGATGCGGACGACGAAGAAATTCAAAGCCCACCCACCACCCACTTGGTAGCCACTGTCGACGATCTAACTGACATGCTAGATTACGACTCCGAAGACATCGACGGTATGGACGACGACGCCAGAGACGACCAAGAACCAGCGCCTACCGAGCACTGGAAAGCCACCTCATCATATGACATATACATGGTGGATATCCCAAAGGATGGGAATGGCGAAGGAATAGCGGAGGATGACCCCTCCAAGAAACAGCCCAAGCGCCGGCGTCCGCGGCGCCGCTCTAAATCCCACCATAGCAAGAATGAAGATTCCGGCACCGGAGATAATAACACCCCAGATAGTGCCGAAGACAACCCACTCCAGCAAGATTCAGCACACAGGAGGACGGAGACGCCAGCCCTCATGAGAGAGCGGCAGAAGAAGAGGCAGAGGATTATACGCCTCCCTCCAAAGACGAGGCGAGCCTCGACGACGACGAATTCGTCGTGCGTGAGGATCCCGTCGAACAAGAGCATTTTAAACGCAGGCTTATGGCCATGGCAAACAGCCTCAAGAAAAAGCAGCAACAGCTTAGAGCTGATCAAGATCTGCTAGCCGAGAGATGGACTGAAGTCTTCGCGGCCGAAGAGCATGAGCTCGAACGCCCCTCCAAAAGCTACCCTAAACGCAAGCTGCTCCCCCGATTAGAGGAGGAGGCGTATGAACCTGCATCACCAGCAGACAATACGGCTGACCGACCACCCCGTGGTCGCGATAGAGAGGCCTCTAGGCCCTTCACTAGAACCGTACGCCGACATCGCTCGAAAAGCACAAGGCCACAGGGGAACGCTCCAGACTTGCGAGATATATTGGAGGATAAGGCAAGACAATCAAGATCGACCTATGGATCGCATGGGCGCCCCATGATACGTGACGACAACCGTCGCGCCGGACACAGTAAGTCCGGGTGGGCCGAACAAAATAGACAAAGCTCTTTTGAGCTCCGTCGTGATATCGCCCAGTATAGAGGCGCCGCACACCCACTATGCTTCACAGATGAAGTAATGAATCATCAAATCCCCGAAGGGTTTAAACCCGTGAATATTGAATCCTACGATGGCACAACAGACCCCGCGGTTTGGATCGAAAACTATCTCCTTCACATCCACATGGCCCGCGGTGACGATCTTCACGCCATCAAATATCTCCCCCTCAAGCTTAAAGGACCAGCGCGGCATTGGCTTAACAGCTTGCCAGCGGAGTCAATTGGGAGTTGGGAAGACCTGGAAGCCGCATTCCTCGATAACTTCCAAGGCACGTATGTGCGACCACCAGACGCTGATGACCTAAGCCACATAATTCAGCAGCCAGACGAATCGGCCAGACAATTCTGGACACTGTTCTTAACCAAGAAAAACCAAATCGTCGACTGTCCGGATGCGGAGGCCCTCACGGCCTTCAAGCATAACATCCGCGACGAGTGGCTTGCCCGGCACCTGGGACAGGAAAAACCGAAATCCATGGCAGCCCTCACATCACTCATGACCCGCTTCTGCGCGGGTGAGGACAGCTGGCTAGCACGCAGCAACAACCTCAGCAAAAATTCTGGCAGTCCGGATATCAAGGACCGTAATGGCAGGTCGCGTCGCAACAAAAACAAACGCCGCATTACCGGCGATAATAGTGAAGATACGGCAGTCAATGCCGGATTCACAGGCTCTAAACCCGGTCAGCGGAAAAAGCCATTCAAAAGAACTACTCCGGGTCTGTCCAATTTGGACCGAATACTCGACCGCTCGTGCCAGATACACGGCACCCCCGAGAAATCAGCCAACCACACCAACAGGGACTGTTGGGTATTCAAGCAGGCAGGCAAGTTAATTGCCGAAAACAATGACAAGGGGCTGCATAGCGATGACGAGGAAGAGACCCGACCGCTGAACAATAGAGGACAGAAGGGTTCCCCCCCACAGGTGCGGACAGTGAACATGATATACGCAACGCACATACCCAAAAGGGAGCGGAAGCGTGCACTCAGGGATGTATACGCGATGGAGCCAGTTGCCCCGAAGTTCAATCCATGGTCCTCCTGCCCGATCACATTTGACCGAAGGGACCACCCCACCAGCATCCACCACGGCGGATTTGCCGCATTGGTCTTAAACCCAATCGTCGATGGATTTCACCTCACCAGAGTCCTGATGGACGGCGGCAGCAGCCTGAACCTGCTTTATCAGGATACAGTGCGCAAAATGGGCATAGACCCCTCAAGGATTAAACCAACCAAGACAACCTTTAAAGGCATCATACCAGGTTTAGAAGCCAATTGTACAGGCTCGGTTACACTGGAAGTGGTCTTCGGATCCCCGGATAACTTCCGAAGCGAGGAGTTAATCTTCGACATAGTTCCGTTCCGCAGCGGCTATCATGCCCTGCTCGGACGTACCGTGTTTGCAAAGTTTAACGTGGTGCCGCACTACACATACCTCAAGCTCAAGATGCCAGGCCCTCGAGGAGTCATCATGGTCAACGGAAACACTGAACGCTCTCTCCGAACGGAGGAACATACAGTGGCTCTCGCGTCAGAAGTACAATGCAGCCTCTTAAGGCAGTTCTCGAGTCCGGCCGTTAAGCGACCGGACACGGCTAAACGCGCCCGGAGTAACCTACAACAAGACCACCTGGCACGTTCCGAGCACGCGTAGCAGTGCGGCCCCAGCCCCAGCCCCTGTAAAAAGTCAAGACAGATCCTTCGCGTACACCATTACGCTCTAAAGATACCATGGGCATGGGGAGAGGGGCACGACCACGATAGGCCCAAAATGCGGCTCAACCACACCAGGGGCTCTCAAGTGTGTCGTTCTTTTTCTCTTTTTATTTATTTTTTACCCAGGACTCCGTTCGTTAGAGGCCCTGTCCGGCAGCAGACCTGCCGAACTCACGATGCAACAGCCAGGGAAGGATAAAGGCTACAACGAATATCCAGGTGGTCTCCATTACGAGCATTAAATCTGTTTTACGCACCATTCAGCAGCCTACCCCTAGAGGGGGACATGTTTAATAATCCCACCCCTTGCTTATCGCACCATTTGTATCATTCTGCATTTACTGCAGTTTTTCTTGAATAAGTAATGCAGCACCTTCTTGCTTCTAATTGCATTTCTTTCTTATACATATGTTCATTTACGACATGTTGCATCCGTACACTTTGGTACGGCCAAAAACACCAGGGGCTTATGTTCCCCACATCATGGTGTGATAAGTCCGAACACTTTCACAAGTGCGGCACTCCGAACTTATAGCATTATATGCATCAGCTCCGAATCATGTCTTGGGTCAATAGTTGGGTTTGCCCGACTCCCATGTTTTGGTACCTTACGTTCCATTGTATCGGCTAAGGTAGCACTGGGAGAACCACTGCCATTGCGCCCCAGTTGAGCTGGGTTAAGGCCTCAGTGGAGAAAGCTAAAACTGACCGTCATGATGAGGCGAGAGCTGGTCGCTGTTCGAGAGGTTTTTTGCGAGTCCCTAAAGACTTATGCCGCTTAGAGCGAGGAGCCGGTTTTTGTCCGGCCCAGGCGTGGATAGCGCCCCAAATTTGGCCTTCCGAAGACTAGGGGCTTCGCCGAAATTTAAAATTATAGAATTCTATGGCTAAGTGAGAGTGTTCAAGCATTATAAGTTCGGTTGCCTTGTTCGTCGTGTTGAGCGCCTCCCTAGATGGACCCAAAAATGGGAACAAGAGTGCTCAAGTTTATCCTGAACACCCTAGCACTCATGGCATGGGGGCCGAAGCCGACAACTTGCCATCTCTCAGATTTGATAAACAGCCGCACAGAAGGTAATATTTTAAATTAACAAGCGTTGCTTAGCGCATATGAACTAAGTTTTCAGCGCACAGGATAACAAAATGCGAGTCTACTCAAATATTACATCTTTGGAGCACTCACCCGCAATAGTGCGGTCACCCTTCAGGACACTCTTATAATACATCTCGGGCGTGCGGTGCTCCTTGCCCTGCGGTGGCGGGTCTGTCACAAGCTTCTGGGCATCCATCTTGCCCCAGTGCACCTTTGCGTGGGCAAGGGCCCGACGAGCACCCTCAATACAGGCGGAGTGCTTGATTACTTCAACCCACGGGCACGCATCCACCAGCCGCCGCACCAGGCCGAAGTAGCTCCCAGGCATGACCTCCTTAGGCCACAGCCGAACTATGAGGCCCTTCATGGCCTGTTCGGCCACCTTGCAGAGCTCGACCAGCTGCTTCAGCTGGTCGCTAAGGGGCACCGGATGTCCGGCCTCAGCATACTGAGACCAGAAGACCTTCTCCATTGAGCTCCCCTCCTTGGCCCGGTAGAATGCGGCAGCATCGGACACGCTGCGGGGCAGATCTGCGAACGCTCCTGGAGAGCTCAGAATTCAGGTAAGTGATAGGTAATTCACACTCACATGCTTACTTTGCATGAAAAATGCCTTACCCGCCGCTATTTTCTTCAACGCCTCGATTTCCTGGAGGGCCTTATAGGCTTCTGCCTTAGCGGCTTTGGCACTCTCAAGAGCCGTCGCAAGCTCGGACTCTCAAGTCTTCGAGTCACGCTCCAAACTCTCAAGTTTTTCCATGAGAGCCTGGAGCTCTTGCTGTACCTCCGCCGCCCGCACCTCATGCTTCTCTCGCTCGGTGCGTTCTATGGCTGCATTATGTTCGGCCGCGGACACCGCCTCCTTCAGGGTTGCCACCTCGTTTGTGGCCCCTGCTATATCCATGTTATCCTTGTCATTTTTCTTGCAACCAAATCCTTTTCTGTAAGGTACAATTTTATTAAGGTATTACTCACATTCTTTTTCCTCGAGCTGCTTCTTGGCACGGCCGAGCTCGTTCTCAGACCACTCGAGGCTTTCCTTCAAAGTATTGACCTCCACAGTCAGTGCGGCGGAGGTCAGCAGCACAGCCTGCAATCCCATATTGACATATTTTTTATGACTCCTGCGTACATCTTTTTAGATCCTCAGTCCGGCTTTTCTTTCCGAACACCGAACCGAGCATCAGGGGCTACCGTCTATGCAGTACCATTTTATATATATCAAAATTCTTACCTCAAAGCCTGTTAGAAGGCTGCTGCAGGCTTCGGTCAGCCCGCTCTTGGCGAGCTGAACCTTCTGAATCACCGCACTCATAACAGTGCGGTGTTCCTCTTCAATGGAGGCGCCATTGAGCGCCTCCAGCAAGTTATCCGGCGCCTCCGGTTGGACGGAGGCTGCCAGCGTCACGGTCTTGCCCTTCTTACGAAGGGGTCGCCCGCCGGACTCCGGAGCCACTATGGGTTCCGGGGCCGAGTCCGGTGCAAAGTCCGGGAGGTTGTCCTGCGACACCTCCGGGGCCTCCTCCTCCTGGTGGGTCCCTTCCCGGGATCCCACCTCGGCATCGTCCGCATCACGAGGGGTGGAGGAAGTCGGAAGAGAATCCATATCCGACGCACCTAAGGACCCGCTCGACGAAGCGGGAAGATCATCCTTGGGTGGACTGCAGGGTTGTATGCTGCATTAGAAAGACATTATGTGGCGAAGAGAAAAAACATGAAGTTATTTGGGTGTCCGGATACTTACGATCTTGCCAGGGGCTTGGCCCTTGGAGGCCAGTCCTCGTCGTCGTCACTGGTGTTGGCAGAGCAGTTCGGGGAAAGAGTTTTTCCCTTCTTGGACTCTTCGGCCTCCCCCGTAGGGGAAGCCTTCCTTTTCTTCCCCCCCCCCCCCCGCTGGGGGAGAGGCTTTCTTCTTCTTCTCCTCGCCTTTGTGGGAGGAGTCGGCCTCGGAGTCATCATCCGATAACACCTGAAAACGGGAACTCTTTCGAGTACCCATGGCCTTCTTCTTGGCCTTCTTCTCCGGCACCACGTGGGGTGCCGGAGCCAGCAGCCCCGTTAGGCGGGCGTCCGCTGTGTCCTCTGGCAATGGGGCCGGACAGATAGTTTGTTCGGCCTTCGCCAGCCAGTCCTGTCAAAGGTAAAGGGAGTTTAGATCCCGCATAGAGTCAAACTATAGAAAACAAGTGACAAAATCACTTACCTCGTCAGCCGGACGCTACGAGCTGAATCCGCGACCTTCGGTAGCGGATGCGGGAGCCTCGGCGCCCTTGAACAACACCTTCTAGACATCTTCGTACGTAGTGTCGAAGAGCCCGCTCAAAGTCTAGTGTTGCGCCGGATCGAACTCCCACATGTTGAAGCCCCATCGTTGGCATGGGAGAAGCTGGCAAATGAGCATGACATGGACTACGTTGACAAGCTTGAGCTTCTTGTCCACTAGCTTTTGGATGCAGGCTTGCAGTCCGTTCAGCTCCTCCACATCACCCCATGTCCGGCCGCTCTCTTTCCAGGGGTGAGCCGTGTGGGGATGCCAGATCTGAATTCGGGGGCCGCTGCCCATTTGGGGTCACGCGGCTCGGTGATGTAGAACCACCCCGATTGCCACCCCTTAATGGTTTCCACGAAAGTGCCCTCAAGCCAAGTAACGTGGGACATCCTGCCCGCCATGGCGCCTCCGCACTCCGCTTGGCAGCCCTTCACAACCTTCGGCTTGACACTGAAGGTCTTGAGCCACAAGCCGAAGTGGGGCTCGATGCAGAGGAAGGCCTCACACACGACGATAAACACCGAGATGTTGAGGATGAAATTCGGGGCCAGATCATGGAAATCCAGGCCGTAGTAGAACATGAGCCCCCGGACAAAGGGATGGAGTGGGAAGCCCAGTCCGCGGAGGAAATGGGGAAGAAATACCACCCTCTCATGGGGCATGGGGGTGGGGATGAGCTCTCCCTCGTCGGGGAGCCGGTACGCGATGTTGCGGGACAAATATCCGGCGTTGCGCAGCTTCTGGATCTGTCCCTCCGTGACGGAGGGGGCCATCCACTTGCCTCCCGCTCCGAACATAGTTGGAGAGGGTTGAGGTGAGAAGTGCGGACTTGGGCGCTGGAGCTCGAGTTCGCGGAGATGGATAAGCCAAGGAGGAATAAAGCGCATGTAAAAGGGTTGGATCTTTATCCCCTTATATGGGCGGACAAAAACATGTGTCCCCACCGGCCTGGTAAAACTCGCTTATCTCCCAAGCGCCACAATCAATGGCGCGGTTGGGTTACCCACGTCCGTATTGATGGGAATCCCGGAATAAGGGGAACACGATCTCTGCTTCGACAAGACGTGCCAAGGAAACTGCTTCGCTAAACGCGCTGAGGTGGTACAATAAAAACGATTCTAGTAAAGGCTTGGTAGTGGTGTGACATCACGCCACAAAATACGTCAGCAGATTGAACTTGTGTAATATTATTCTCCCTACGGTGGTACGTGGAATTTATTTTTGTAGAGCCGGACACTATCCTGGTGTTCACAATCTTCTATAAATTATTCGAAGGAAGAACCCGCCTTGCAATGCCGAAGACAACATGCGCGCCGGACTCGTCGTCATTGAAGCCTGGTTCAGGGGCTACTGAGGGAGTTCCGGACTAGGGGGTGTCCGGATAGCCGAACTATCATCATCGGCCAGACTCCAAGACTATGAAGATACAAGATTGAAGACTTCATCCCGTGTCCGGATGGGACTTTCCTTGGCGTGGAAGGCAAGCTTGGCGATACGATATGAAGATCTCCTCCCATTGTAACCGACTCTGTGTAACCCTAGCCCTCTCCAATGTCTATATAAACCAGATGGCTTTAGTCTGTAGGACGAACAACAATCATACCATAGGCTAGATTCTAGGGTTTAGCCTCCTTGATCTCGTGGTAGATCTACTCTTGTAACACACATCATCAATATTAATCAAGCAGGATGTAGGGTTTTACCTCCATCAAGAGGGCCCGAACCTGGGTAAAACATCGTGTCCCTTTTCTCCTATTACCATCTGCCTAGACGCACAGTTCGGGATCCCCTACCCGAGATCCGCCGGTTTTGACACCGACAGGCATAATTAGCAAAATACAAGCAACCTATAGTAAACATAAATAACGAAGTTCCTCATACCCAAACTAATTAACTATTGCGATCTATGCTAGTTCAGGACCACAGTTTAATTTTATCACATAGTTTTGCCGTGCATAAATTCAAAGTTTTGCCATAGAAAGACAATAGTGACACATTGTCATCGATAATCAGTCGTCCATGTCGGCGGTCCAATCTTCATAGTCAGGGAGGAAGCACCCGAGATTCTTGAAAGGCTTCAGGTTCAGACGTTGAGCGAGTACTAGTGCTCGGACATCATCCCGCATGATTGCCCCATGGTAGAACATCTCTGTTGGTTCGATGTAGCGCCCAAGATGTGATTCTATCCCAATCACGTGATGAACTCATGATTGGGGCACAACCGCATTTCGAGCGCATAGCAAGGTGGATATCATTACAACATACCATGTACTGAATAGATGAGAATACAAGATAAAGGCTTACACTCGCCACAAGCTACATCATGAATACAACAGTTCATCAATACATAGCAATCATCATACAAAAGAGCAGGATCCGACTACGGATGAAATCAAATGAAAAATAAGAACGACATCCACCCTGTTAATCCCAGGGTCCCGACCCGAAATCTATATCCCTTGATCAAAGAAGAAGCAGAAGAAGAACTCCTAACAAGAAAGCATCGCACTCGCGTCAGATCATCCCATTATCGGTACCTGCATTCGAGGACCTGCTTCATGATCACTTGGGAAAGTTCACACTATACATGGTAAAACTCAGCTCGGATTCGATGATCCGGTGTCTTTCCTATGCTTGTGGCCCAGTTGACAATCTTGGCATCGTTGGTACGAGGTGACATGCGAAGGCGTTGATTATCCCTTCTATACTCGAGTAGGTGATGCATGAGGTAGAATCCATCAGCCGTACTGGTGTACGGTTGCTGGATGCAGCAGAAGTCGGTCTTATGGCTGAAAACCAGCCTGTTCTTCCTGTACTTTTTCACCTTGATATATCCACCAGATAGGCTGAAGGTTAATAGGGCACTATCGAGAACACTCTCTATGTCCGTGTAATCCTTTTTCTTGATGTTATTCGATGAGTCCTAGTACATAGCATGGGAGTAT
>NC_041381.1:164612856-164685903 GCF_002162155.2 Triticum dicoccoides
CGCAAATTAAGTACACCTCAAATTAGTCTCCATGCATGCTTGCAAAGGAATGATTAAAACTTACGAAAGGATATGCGCGGATGACTTGCGTGGGATGATAAGGTAGGAGAATCGCTTCCTTCTCCTAATTAGTGATCATGAAGTCACCGATGTACTTGCTCGCATAGTCATGGTGCTCTCTGCAGACTTCCAATAAGCTCTCGTGCATATAGTACGGGTCTGTGACATAGATATATTGTATGTTCTCGATCCTAATGAAGTAGTTGAGATACAACACATACATGCGGATGAACTGGAAATCTAGCTTGGTCATGTGGAACATGTCGTAGATGTAGTCAAATCGCAGGATGAACTTATCTGCGGGCCATCTCTCGATGTACAACTTCCCGCCTGGCACCTGAGCCGTGTAAAGCGGGTATCCTGGTTTTTTTGCGATGAGAAGGCTTTTCTCTCTGTCCAGCACATCTTCATGGAGTCTCCTTAGATCATTGTTCAGTATGTGCTCTCGCACTTTCGCGGGTAGGATTGGGCCACCGGCGACATGGAAACACTTCGCACCTTCGACAGGTATTCTGTCTACCACCCGGGGCTTCAAAGGCGGCTGGCTACGTGAAGCAGCTCTGGCGCCTTTAGTGCTTTTCCTGTCCGGTCTCCTCCTTTGCTTCTTGGCGGGTGGCAGTAGTGAGCCCACCATACCTTCCCTAACCACCACCCACAGCGTCGTTAGGCTAATCAGTGGATGACCCTCGGGTTGTTGTTGGGTAGAGGCGTCATCTGGAGGCGTCTCCTGCGAGGATTGCATGAAGAGAGACTTTTTGCATTCCGCCTTAGGACATTCCAGCTCCGGCAAATCAGGCAGCATCAAGTCATCATCTCCACGCTCATAGCCTGAGTCATAGTCCGGAGCCATCAATCCTCCATTGTCATAGGCGATATTGAAATACTTGAAAGTGTCATCATCATCCTCCTCCATGTCATCATTAGCATTTGCTTCTTAGATGATGTGGGCGATGTCATCTAGCACTAATGGAGGCTCTCCCTCGCGTCGTCCGCTATCACCTACCATGACAAGTGCAGGTAATTTGGTAGGTGGGGTGGTGTTCATACCTTCTTGAGAAGTTGTCGTTGGTGTGATACTGGGTGCCTCGACACGAAGAAGAGTTTTCATCCAAGCAAGAACCAGCTCTTGCATGCGCCAATCCATTGAGGGGTCTCCTTGTCATCGACTGGTACCAGAGGAGGCAAATCCTCGAAGCCCGCAAAGACACTGGCCAAGTTAACCTTGAAGACGCCATCGGGCATCTCTCGGTTGTGCAACATGCGGTCCTTCGGCTCCACGATCGTTGCCTTTCCCACAGCCACCTTTTGGCCCTTGATGTCATACAGTAGGGTGCACGGGGTATCGTCGGCCTACGAAGACATGTCTACGACATCACACATCTGAAAGGCAACTAAAACAGAAGACTATATAGACATGCTGGTGAAAAGGGTATGGTGCATAATTACCGTGAGGGCGTCGAGCTCAGCCATAGACAAAGGCCCGCCGAGCATGCCAGAGATGGAGGTCGGGCTGCTATGAATAGGATCGGGACCTTTTGCAGTTGCTTGAGCAGGTGCTGGTGGTATGATGGTCACATAATTGCTCCCGACGTAGTTGGGAAGGGGAAAGTCCTCTGGCCCTTTCTCTGGATTGCTCTTCGACAAATCGATAATTGGTGGAATCAAGCTGGTAATAATTGCAAATTGGAAGTTAGCCGTGACGGCACCCACCGCATCATTAACCGCTGCATTGACTACCCTGAGCAACTCTTCTTTGGTCTCAGCTTTGGTCTTATTGACCACAATCGCTGTCGTGGTTCTAAGTCTAATAGTAGAAAGGGGGGTAGGTATGGAGAGGCAAGATCTTAGCTATGGAGCAGTTGTATACACAAGGGATTTACGAGTTCAGTCCCTTCTCGGAGGAAGTAACAGCCCTACGTCTCGGAGCCCGGAGGCAGTCGACTGGTATTATATGTGTATGAGTTACAGGGGTGCGAACCCTTTACACTGAGGAGGAGGCTGGCTTATATAGAGTTCGCCAGACCCCTCCAGCCCTCAGTTATGCAGGGTTTAAAGTACATTAAGACCGGGGGTTACTGGTAACACCCCACATAAAGTGCTATAATGACCATAAAGTCTACTTAATGACAGACCGTTGCGTGCAGAGTGACTTTAGGTTTCCTGTTAGTCAAGTGGTTGGCTTCATGGTCGAGTATCTTCGAGTCTGTCGAGTGGAACCCTTCCAGGTCGACTGAAAGGTGATTTATTCTAGAGATGTCCTTGGGTAGGGTATCTTGGACAGGTCCATGACCCTACCCTAGGTACATGGCTTCATCATTAGCCCCCGAATGGATCGAGGTTTGAGTGGGGAAGGAGTTGAGAACTCTTCCGATTCATTTTTCGTGTTATGAATATGTCTTGTTCTGGATCAAAGAACTTAGGTGACGGCACCAACTTTCTTTTCAGTCGCCTTGATCCATTCTTTGTATTTGTCGAGTGAACTTTCTGTACTTGGAGATCTCCGGACGACTGAGCGAAGAAAATCTCCCGTCTGACGGGTTGCTCTATAGTTCGCGGATTTAGCGGGATCTGAATCTTGGGGAGCGTGCGGGGCGGAGGAGGCCACACTCAGATGGGATAAGGCAGGAATGCCTCGATCTCCGCGCCACCTTTTTCGCCACGTATAGTGCGCGTGACTGTTGCGGGATTTGACAGGATCGCCCGGGCCTACAAGTCAGTCACTCAGAAGCAACCTCATATAAGGCACCGGACGGGGGGTTTTGAACAGTGCGCTCTCATTTCCTCTCCCTCTTGCTTGGAGTTATCCGCCGCGTTCGCTTCCATCTCAGGATGGTGCTTCGCGCATGCTTCGTCGGCGACGATGGTGAAGGAGAAGACGACAGCTTTAGAGCGAGCGAAGAAGGCGACGACGAAGGCGAAGGGAAGGGTGACCAGTCAGGGCGGATCTTCGTCAAGGGCCGGCCTGCCGCGGGACTGGATCCAGGGCGACTGGATCTGCTCGATGATCCGTCAGAAAGATCTTGACGACCTGGCCAATGAAGGACTGATCCTCCATGGATCAGCGTGGCACCCGGGGAATGAGTCGGAGCCGCAGCCTCAGCAGGGTGAGTGTGTCCTCTTGGCCACCCATGTTGACCGCGGATTTTCTTTGCCCCCTCATCCTTTCTTTTGGGGATTTCTGAACTTCTTTGGGGCACAACTCCACCATTTCACACCCAACTCTATCGTGTATCTTGCTGCTTTCGTGTCCTTGTGCGAGAATTTCTTGGGTTGTCGGCCTCATTGGGGTCTTTTCAAGCACATTTTCACTTGTCGCTCACAGACGATGAAAAAGGCCAATCCGAGTGACGAGAGAACCCAAGTGATTCAGATGTGTGGGGGTCTTGGAGTTCAGATGAGGGGAAAAAGTGTCTTTCCAGCCATGGTCCTTCCCGACTCGGTTCGTGGGTGGCAGTCGACCTGGTTTTACTGCAAAGACCAGCCGACGCCAGGGCAGTCGACTGGACTCCCTCCTTTTTCTATGGACCGAGTGGGGAAGCCTTCTTCTTTGAAGGTGATCCCGGAGGAGAAGGCGTAGGTTAAAGTGTTGGTCGAGCGTGTAGTCCAGCTTATCCGTGACGGGGTGACCGGCATGGATCTCCTAGAGGTCTTCCTCCGACGACGCATCCAACCTCTTCAATATCGAGACCATCCGATGTGGATGTATTCTGGCACTGAAGACACCACTCGGGTCCACCCAGAGGAGGTCGAGGATGCCACGCTGGAGAGGTGGATGACTGCCATCACGGGGAATAAAGACAACCCTCGAGGAGCCAGGAGGATTCCTCCACTCAACCAATCATACGAGCCAGACAAGGTCCAATTCTGTATCTCCGACTATGATCATGCTTTCTTCATTCCGTTTTGCTAGAATTCAGTCGACTGACTTTTTGTCTTGTTTGTTGTCTTCTAGGCCACTACTGAAATGTACTTGGTGCCCAATGGGGCGCAAGAACAGGTCGAGGAGGAGGAGGCGAGTGGAGGCGAAAGTCAGGAGGAGTGGCAATCTGATGGTGAGGGGGATGAACATGATGACGGCTCCGGTGAAGAGGAGGAGGAAGTCGACCCTCCTCGCACGGAAAGGCGATCCAAGCTCACCCACGACCCCGCGGTCGAGCATGGTAAAGCGACTATGCCTGTTGGGCAGTCGACGAAGCGCCCTCGGACGACCTCCCCTTCTCCGACTGAAAAAGCTCCGAAGCATCCCCCGTCGAAGGCCCTGCCCAAGATGAGAATGGCCATTCCCACGATTTCCGGGTAACAGCAGAACTCGTGTTTTCTCATTTAGCATAGGTAGACTCTTGGTCGACTCGTTGGCTAACCGACTGATTTCTGAAATCCGCGGTGCCGCTACCTCCGAGACCTCAGCCAGGAATGAAGACCAAGAAATGGAAGATGCTGCCACCTCCAACCTTGATATGATCTCTGTAGCTTCGCTTTTGGTCGATCGGATCTTCGTTTTTAACTTTGAACCTTTCCTGTAGCCCCACCTCATGTCATTGATCTCCCTGATGATGACGATGAGGTGCCGCTGAGGCCGAGGAGGAATAAAAAGGCGTCTTCTGGCAAGACTGCTCAGGTTGCGTCGGCACCTGAGACGCTGGTTCAGGAGGGTGGAAACGCCACTCGGACTTCCGTGTCCTTTGCTGTGCCGCTGATGAGTGCTCGACCTTCGTCGTCGACTGCTGATCCGCCTTCCCTTTTCTCCACACACCACGTCCCAGAGGACCAAGTGGGTGCTGCTAAGGAGGCCATACGCCAGGCGGGGGTCATGATGGAGCAGGTGAAGGCGATCCGAAACACCAGCCAAGCGGCTTATGATGCAAGCTCGGCTCTTCAAAGCAACGTCCAGGTTAGTTGGTCACCGCTTGTTCTGTTAGGATATGGTATCTGAAAACTCTTCTTTCTGAAGATCTTTGTATCTGTACACCCACTGGGTGTGTCGATTGAATTTTTTGATTGGTGGGGGCACACTGAGTGCACCCACTGGGTGTAGTCCCCGAGACTATGGTGGACTGCTGGCAGTCGATTGTAGTCTTTATACTTTGAATTTCATCACTCTAACTTCTCCACTCGGTCTGGTCGAATGGAATTTTTGAATCAGTGGGGGCACGCTGAGTGCACCCACTGGGTGTAGTCCCCGAGACCATGGTCGACTGCTGGCAGTCGACTAAGGTCTGAAGAACCTATCTTTTTTTTTGTTTCTTTCGGTTGACTGATCGAACCGAGTTGGTAGAACCAGTGGGGGCACGCTAAGTGCACCCACTGGGTGTAGTCCCCGAGACTACTGTTGAATATTTTGATTCGGCTGTAGTCTTAGAAATGCTACGATTTTTCTCTTATTCACTCGGAAGTAACCTATCCTTAATGTTTGTCGACTGTCCTTTCGCAGAAATCTTGCGAGCTTGTGACTCGCTATACTGAATTGGAGAACAAACATATCCAGCTTGAACTTGACTTGAAGCTTGTTCAGGAGAACTTTACGAAGGCGAAGGATGAAGCAAAAGGTATGTTTGGTGAGAATCTTGATGACTGTCTTTATCTTTTTGTCCATTCTTGATTCTGATCTCATTGTCACTTTGTAGATAAACTGAAGGAGGCTCTGAAGAAGAAGGACCTAGACCTCGCCGAGGTGCAGAAAGCGGCTTCAGACAAGACGAAGCTCGCAG
This sequence comes from Triticum dicoccoides, assembly GCF_002162155.2. Classification (NCBI taxonomy): domain Eukaryota; kingdom Viridiplantae; phylum Streptophyta; class Magnoliopsida; order Poales; family Poaceae; genus Triticum; species Triticum dicoccoides. Next base: position 164,618,625 of record NC_041381.1, read on the forward strand.
AAGAAAAGTTGACTTCAGTCGGTAAACTTGAAGAGGAGAACGCCAATCTGAAAGCTACTCTCGACGCGGCCAACAAGGAGGTCAGCCGACTGAAGAATGACAAGATAGCTCTGAGTCACAAAGCTAGCGAACTGGCGGGGAAGAAGAACGATCTGGAGGCTTATCTGGGAGGGCTCACCAAGAAGTTATTCCTCATGCTTGAAGGTGATCCCTTCTATCCGACTGACTTGTTATTATTGACTCATCATAAAACTATTGGCTTAACTCCGAATTGTGTTTACAGAATTCTGCCAGAACTTTGAGGAGGAAACCAGTCGAGTGGAGACAAACCAGGACCCCATTAACTCTCCTGTGAAGGATGAAGCCGCTATGAACGTGCTCCGACTGGAGTCTCGTGTTGTTGGTGTGGTCGACTACCTCGCTCGACTGAAGGTTGCGGTGTCACGAATCGACACGACACCCTGGCCAAGAGAGACGCTTCAAAATGACCTCGAGTCTTTAATGACTCGACTGAATGACGTTCCAAGTCGAGTCCAGGAATGGAAGAAGTCTTCTGCAAGGTGTGGTGCTGATGTTACTCTGTCCCTGGTACATGTTCACTGCTAGGGTGCGCGAGAGGACAAGCTGGCGTCCATCAAGGTGGCCAATACCAAGAAGCATGACTTCCAATCTTTCATGGAGACCTTCATTACTGCTGCCACTCGGATTGCTGACGGAATCGACCTGGACCAGTTTGTCGCGCCCTCTAGTCCTCCACCGAAGGAGTAAGAAAAACTTTTATGTCTCACCTTAAATTTTCCTTGGAACGCCGAGTGGTTTTGTAACCGATAAACTTTTACAGGCTTGACGCCTGAGCACTTCTGAATCCGTTATCTGAACTTTGCTTATCGTTGAATATGCTTGCATTTGCCTTCGAGCGAACTTTGTTCTGCACTCGGAATATACTTTAATGCTTGAGACGCAGCTCTGAGGTGGAAAGTCCGGTCGACCTACACTTCATCGCTCTTGCAGGTAGGGATGGAGCACAGATTGCATTCAACTTGCACCTCGTCGTCCTTGCAGGTCGCATATTGTATTTGTGGCATAGCTCAGAAGGAGAAGGTAGCAGTCGACCTGCACCTCGTCGTCCTTGCAGAGCGCATGTTGTATTTGTGTCGTAGCTCAGAAGGAGAAGGTAGCAGTCGGCCTGCACCTCATCGTCCTTGCAGAGCGCACATTGTATTAAGTACTTAGGAGAGTACTGGACTGCAGCTAAGCTTCCGAGTGGGAAGATAGCTCTCCACTCGGTGGGAATTTCAAATACTTAGGCGAGTACTGGACTGCAGCTAAGCCCCCGAGTGAGAGGATCGCTCTCCAGTCGGTGGGATTTCAAATACTTAGGCTAGTACTGGACTGCAGCTAAGCCCCCGAGTGAGAGGATCGCTCTCCAGTCGGTGGGATTTCAAATACTTAGGCGAGTACTGGACTGCAGCTAAGCCCCCGAGTGAGAGGATCGCTCTCCAGTCGGTGGGATTTCAAATACTTAGGCGAGTACTAGACTGCAGCTAAGCCCCCGAGTGGGAGGTTTGCTCTTCACTCGGTGGGATTTTCAAATACTTAGGCGAGTACTGGACTGCAGCTAAGCCGCCGAGTGGGAGGTTTGCTCTCCACTCGGTGGGATTTTCAAATACTTAGGCGAGTACTAGACTGCAGCTAAGCCCCTGAGTGGGAGGTTTGCTCTTCACTCGGTGGGATTTTCAAATACTTAGGCGAGTACTGGACTGCAGCTAAGCCCCCGAGTGGGAGGATTGCTCTCCACTCGGTGGGATTTTGGAGCGAACATTGTATTTATGGCGTAGCTCAGAAGGAGAAGGTAGCAGTCGACCTGCCCCTCGTCATCCTTGCAGAGTGGAATGGATTAAGTACTTAGGCGAGTACTGGACTACAGCTAAGCCCCCGAGTGGGAGGATTGCTCACCACTTGGTAGGATTTCTTAAACTTAGGCGAGTACTAGGACTACAGCTAAGCCTCCAAGTAGGAGGCTGGCTCACCACTTCGGTAGTATTTCTTAAACTTAGGCGAGTACTGGGACTGCAGCTAAGCCTCCGAGTGGGAGGCTGGCTCACCACTTCGGTAGGATTTTTTAAATACTTAGGCGAGTACTGGACTATAGCTAAGCCCCCGAGTGGGAGGCTGGCTCACCACTCGGTAGGATTTTTTAAACTTAGGCGAGTAATGGGACTGCAGCTAAGCCTCCGAGTGGGAGGCCGGCTCACCACTCGGTAGGATTTTTTAAGCTTAGGCGAAACGGATTCGCAGCTAAGCCACCGAGTGAGAGGCTTGCTCGTCACTTGGCGGGGATTTTTCTACAAACTTAGGCGAAACAGATTCACAGCTAAGCCACCCACTGGGGGATTTCTTTCATAAACAAAAGCAACAATAATCACTAGGAAAATTATAGCACTCTTGTCTTTGATAAATAAACTACAAAGATACTTTTTATTACATCTCACCCGAGTGAGTACTTAAGCATAAACTGGGCGGAGCAGCTCCGTATTCCAAGCTCGTGGCTCATCAATCTGGCGATTGGCATTGTAAATACGGTACGCTCCATTGTGGAGAACTTTGGTGACGATGAAGGGGCCTTCCCAAGTAGGAGCGAGTTTGTGCGGTTTCTGTTGATCCACTCGGAGGACCAAGTCTCCTTCTTGGAAGGCTCGACTCTTCACGTTTCTGGCATGGAATCGACGCAAGTCTTGCTGGTAGATAGTCGATCTGATCATGGCCATCTCTCTTTCTTCTTCTAGAAGGTCGACTGCGTCCTGCCGGGCTTGTTCTGCTTCATCTTCAGTGTAGAGCTCGACTCGAGGTGCATTGTGAAGCAGGTCACTCGGCAGAACTGCTTTAGCTCCATAGACCAGAAAGAATGGAGTTCTTCCAGTCAACCGATTAGGAGTGGTCCTCAATCCCCAAAGACCTGATGGAAGTTCATCGACCCACGCTCCTGCTACATGCTTGAGATCACGCATCAGCCGGGGTTTCAGCCCTTTGAGAATTAGACCATTTGCTCGTTCCGCTTGTCCATTTGACTGGGGGTGAGCGACTGAAGCGTAGTCGACTCGTGTGCCTTGAGAGGCGCAAAAGGCTCTGAATTCATCGGAATTGAAGTTTGACCCATTTTCAGTGATGATGCTGTGTGGAACTCCATATCTGAATACTAACTCTCTGATGAAGCTGATAGCAGTGCCGGCATCAAGGTTCTTGATAGGCTTAGCTTCAATCCACTTAGTGAACTTGTCGACTGCCACCAATACATGGGTGAAGCCGCTGCTGCCAGTTCTCAGTGGTCCAACCATATCCAATCCCCAAACAGCGAAGGGCCAGACGAGTGGTATGGTCTTCAAGGATGAGGCGGGTTTGTGCGATAGATTGGAATAGAACTGGCATCCTTCACACTTGTCGACTATTCCCTTTGCCATTTCATTTGCTCTTGGCCAGTAAAATCCTGCTCGGTATGCTTTAGCCACAATGGTCCGAGAGGACGCATGATGACCACAGGTCCCCAAGTGGATATCGTCAAGGATTATCCGACCTTCGTCTGGTGTTATGCATTTCTGACCGACTCTAGTCATGCTTTTCTTGTACAACTGCCCCTTTATCACAGTGAAGGCCTTGGATCAACGGACGATCTGTCGAGCCCCTTCCTCGTTCTCTGGGAGTTCTTTCCTTAGGATATATGCGATGTACGGCACTGTCCAGTCGGGAGTGATGGCCAAAACTTCCATGATCAGGTTGACCACGGCTGGTACTCCAACTTCAGTCGGATCTGTGACACTTTTTGGCTGTGGAGCTTCTTCGATGAAAGGATCCTCTTGAACTGACGGTGTGTGGATGTGTTCCAAAAACACATTACTAGGAATGGCCTCTCTCTTGGAACCTATTTTTGCCAAATCATCAACTGCTTGATTTTTCAGTCGGGGTATATGATGAAGCTCTAACCCCTCGAATTTCTTCTCTAGCTTTCTCACCGCATTGCAGTAACCAGCCATGGCTGGACTTCTGACGTCCCACTCCTTCATCACCTGATTGACCACCAAATCCGAGTCACCATAGACCATAAGGCGACGGACGCCGAGTGAAATGGCCATACGCAACCCATATAAAAGTGCTTCGTATTCTGCTTCATTGTTGGAGGAATCAAACTGGATCTGGATCACATATCTGAGCTTATCTCCTCGGGGGGAAACCAATACTACCCCAGCACCGGAACCATTCAGCATCTTAGAACCATCAAAGAACATGGTCTAGTGCTCCGAGTGAACTTGAGTCGGTAGTTGCTATTCAATCCACTCGGCGATGAAATCTGCTACTGCTTGGGACTTAATGGCTTTCTTTGCCTCAAACTTGATATCAAGGGGAAGGAGTCCAATCGCCCATTTTGCCACTCGACCAATTGCATCTCTGTTGTGCAGAATCTCTGACAATGGGGCGCCGCTGACGACTGTAATGGAATGGTCAGACAAGTAATGAGCAACCTTCTTCGCGGTCATATAAATCCCATATACAAGCTTCTGATAATGTGGGTATCTTTGCTTTGATGGGGTCAAAACTTCAGAAAGATAATACACTGGGTGCTGAACTTTGAAGGCTTTTCCTTCTTCTTCCCGCTCGACTGTAAGTACTGTACTGACAACTTGTCCTATGGCTGCAATGTAAAGCAGCAAAGGCTCTTTGCTGATTGGGGCAACAAGCACCGGCTGGGTGGAGAGCAGGGCTTTTAGCTATGCAAACGCTGCATTAGCTTCGGGAGTCCACTCGAACTTGTCTGACTTCTTCATCAGTCGGTAAAGAGGCAATGCCTTTTCACTGAGGCGAGAGATGAATCGACTTAAAGCAGCCAAGCATCCAGTAAGCTTCTGGACATCGTGCACACGCACAGGGCATTTCATTTGGAGTATAGTGCCAACTTTTTCTGGGTTGGCGTCAATTCCTCGTTCGGAAACGAGAAAACTGAGCAACTTTCCACCAGGAACTCCGAATGTGCACTTTGATGGATTAAGCTCGATATCATATCTCCTGAGATTGGCAAATGTTTCAGCATGGTCAGTCAATAGGTCGGAACCCTTCCGTGATTTGACCACAATATCATCCATCTATGCTTCCACATTCCGACTGATTTGAGTGAGTAAACACTTCTGAATCATCCTCATGAACATGGCTCCGGCATTCTTGAGGCCGAATGGCATGGTGACATAGCAGAAGCACCTGAATGGAGTGATGAAAGCTGTTTTAATCTCGTCGGGTCCATACAGACGGATCTGATGGTAACCGGAATAGGCGTCTAAAAAAGACAGGCGCTCACACCCCGCAGTTGAGTCGACTATTTGGTCGATGGGGGGGGGGGGGGGATGATCTTTCGGGCAGGACTGGTTGATATGTTGGAAATCAATGCACATGCGAAGAGACTTGTCCTTCTTGGGGACCATGACAACATTGGCGAGCCACTCGGAGTGGTAAATCTCTCGGATAAACTCTGCTGCTAAGAGCCGAGCCACCTCCTCGCCAATGGCCTTTCTCTTCTGGACGGCGGACCATCGAAGATGTTCCTTGACGGGTTTCACTTTTGAGTCGACTCGTAAACGATGCTCAGCCAGCCCCCTGGGAACACCCGGCATGTCAGCAGGCTTCCATGCGAAGATGTCCCAGTTCTCATGGAGGAACTGGATGAGCGCTTCTTCCTATTTGGAGTCGAGTGTCGTAGAGATATGAGTCGGAGCAGCACTGGGGTCGGTCGGGTGAATGTGAACTGGCTTTGTCTCACCGGACGACTGCAATGCTGACTCTGTAGCGGGCTTCTTGGCTCGCAACAGATCACTCGGATCCGCAGTTTTCTAGTATTCCTGCAGCTCTACCACTGCCATCTGAGCATCGGCGATCTTTGAGCCTTTCTGAAAGCACTCTTCCGCCTTCTTCCGATTGCCAGTAATAGTGATCACTCCTTTGGGACCAGGCATTTTCATTTTGAGGTACACATAACATGGTCGAGCCATGAAACGTGCATAAGCTGCTCTGCCCCAAATAGCGTGATAAGCACTCTGGAAATCCACAACTTCAAACGTCAACTTTTCTTTGCGGTAATTCTTGGAATCACCGAAAACCACATCAAGAGCAATTTGGCCGAGTGACTCAGCCTTCTTCCCAGGAATGAATCCATGGAAACTCATGTTGCTGGTACTGAGTCTGGACATCGAAATGCCCATCCCTTTCAATGTCTCTGCATACAAAATATTCAGGCCGCTACCACCATCCATCAGAAATTTAGTCAGCCGAGTGCCTTCGACGACTGGGTCGACCACCAAAGCTTGCCTCCCAGGGGTGGCTATGTGTGTTGGATGATCGAACTGGTCGAATGTGATAGCAGTCTGAGACCATTTCAGATAATTGGGTGTCACCGGAGCAACCATATTCACCTCACCGTTGATAACTTTCAATCGACTTTTGCTTTCAACATCAGCAAAAATCATCAGGGTGGAATTGACATGGGGATATCCTTCATCACTGTCCTCTTTGTCCTCAACTTTGTCCGACTCCTTTTCCTTATCTTTGGGTTGTTTCCCCTGAAATTGCTGGATCAAGAGCCGACACTGCCGAGTGGTATGTTTTGGGTAAATGAAGTTACCCTCCTCATCTTTCTTTGTGTGGATGTGGCATGACAAATCCATCACGTCATTTCCTTCCTTGTCCTTCACCTTCTTAGGGTTCCAAGATCCTCTGGGCTTTCCTTTGAATTTCCCTTGAGTCACAGCCAAGGCTTCTCCGGGAGCAGCGGGCTTGGCCTTCCGCTTCTGCTTCCGACTGGAGTTCCCTCCCCTAGTTTCATCGGCAGCTGACTTGTACTTGCCACTCCGGAGCTGATCCTCTTCTTCACCATTAGCATACTTGGTGGCAATCTCCATCATTAAACTCAGAGTCATGTCACCGGTTCGACCGAATTTCAGACTCAACTCTCTGTTCTTAACGCCTTCCTTGAAGGCACAGACCACCTGGTGATCAGATACATTCTCGACTGTGTGATGCAATGTGATCCATCTCTGGATGTAATCTCTCAGAGTTTCATTCGACTTTTTCACACACGACTATAGCTCTGTCAACCCTGCTGGCCGCTTGCAAGTTCCTTCAAATGTCCTGACAAACACTCGGGCAAGATCCTCCCAAGTGTAAATGCTACTGGGTGCTAACTGATTCAACCATGCTCTGGCTGTGCCCTCCAACATAAGAGGCAGATGTTTCATGGCCACTTCATCGTTGCCGCCGCCAATCTAAACAACCACTCGGTAGTCCTCAAGCCAAGTATCAGGCTTGGACTCACCAGTGAACTTACTGACTCCAGTCGCCAACCTGAAGTTGGGAGGAATCACTGCGGCTCTGATGGCTCTGCTAAAACACTCTGGCCCTGAGACGTGAACTCTGCTGCTGGTGGACACATCTCTGTCATGGCCTTCTCGATGAGCTCTGTTCCTGTCGACCAAGCCTTGAACGATAATGGATCTCGCATCAAAGCCTGGTTCTCTGGGGTCGACTAGAACCCTTCGCCCAACACTGTGCTGGCGTCTGTCATCTTGCTGTCGAGGCGTGTACGACCCACCCCTTGGGGGAGGAGTGGGCACTCGACATCAATCATCACGATCGAAACGGTCATCATACTGATCACGCTGGCCTCCACATCCCTCATGCCTCGGGGGCGATCTTGGGCTATGGGCCGATTGGACTGTATTCGCAGCGACGGATCTGCTGTGAATCCTATTCCGCGACTGTGATACAGCTGAATTTTGATATCCTGCTGCCCGGAGTAAATCTCTGATCTATAGCAAGCCTCTGTCAGCCTCTGATTGGGAAGGCTGAATCGACTCTGCTATACGGGCTGCAGCCGCTAGATTCTGAATCGGAGTTCGATATACCTGAGTCGGTGGCGGAAAGAGTTGACGTCGACTGGAGTCTGGAACCCATTGCCGCGCACGCTCGTCGAGTGCTCACTGGAGGTTCTCCAGTCGAGTGCGCTCAGCCAAGTTGGCTAAGCGAGCGTCCTCCAAGGCACGAGCCTCGGGGGTTTCTCCAATGATAGGAGTATGTAGCGCATCCATGTTCCGGCGGCGAAGATCTTCCCTTTGCAGTGAAGTGAGTGGCTCGGGTTGATACTCTTCGTGGACCTGCACTGGGTCGCCTCCGCCGTCGCCTCCGTCAGCGTGGGGGAAGGCGGGAGGACTGCGTGGTCCATTGACCATCAGGACCTCCGCCGCTGGATCACTGCTGTCGCACTCGGATGCAGTCTCTACGGAGCCAGTCGAACAGGCCATAGAGAGATTCATCGGGATCGATCGCCGTGACTTGGGGTGGCCGACTGGCAGGCCACCGCGTGCCTCACCCACCGCTGAAGCCTCGACCGACCAGAGCGCTTGCGCCGGCAGGAGACAAGGAGGGAGGACGACACAGGGGTCGACCGATACTGGGTCGACGGTTGCCGCAGGAGGACGCCGCGGACACACGCGCGAAAGTGCGTTGCCCCACGGACGGGGAGCGTGTCGATGTCGAGTGGAGCCCCCTGAAGCCAAGCGGAGTCGTCGGCGATGAACGTGAGCGCTCCGAGACGGATCTCGCGGCCCTCAACCAAAATTCCGCCTGAAACCATGATGAAGGAGATCGGAACAATTGCAACTTCTCCAATAAGTCGCTAAGACATCAGCCCCACGGTGGGCGCCAACTGTCATGGTTCTAAGTCTGACAGTAGAAAGGGGGGTAGGTATGGAGAGGCAAGATCTTAGCTATGGAGCAGTTGTATACACAAGGGATTTACGAGTTCAGGCCCTTCTCGGAGGAAGTAACAGCCCTACATCTGGGAGCTCGGAGGCGGTCGACTGGTATTATATGTGTATGAGTTACAGGGGTGTGAACCCTTTACATTGAGGAGGAGGGTGGCTTATATAGAGTTCTCCAGACCCCTCCAGCCCTCAGTTATGCAGGGTTTAAAGTACATTAAGACCGGGGTTTACTGGTAACGCCCCACATAAAGTGCTATGATGACCATAAAGTCTACTTAATGACAGATTGTTGCATGCAAAGTGACTTTAGGTTTCCTATTGGTCGAGTGGTTGGCTTCATGGTCGAGTATCTTCGAGTCTGTCGAGTGGAACCCTTCCAGGTCGACTGAAAGGTGATTTCTTCTAGAGATGTCCTTGGGTAGGGTATCTTCGACAGGTCCATGACCCTACCCTAGGTACATGGCTTCATCAATCGCGACCTTCTTGTTGATGGTCTGCTGGTTGAGCAACCGTCTCTTCCTTCTTTCCTCTGGCTCCTCGCGGTAGCACGTCTTCCACAAGGCGCCATCTCTGACGCCGTGCACATGTCCATAGGACAGTGCTTTGTCTTCTGAGACTTTTTTCAGTATGTTCAGGGCCCGGTTGAATGGGTTGTCCCACTTGGGCCTCACCGACGACTGTGACGACTCATCGCTTTTGGTTGCCTTTTAGTGCTCCTCTTTCTACAAAAGGAACGTGGATGGTTTACTAATGTGACAAAACTTGTAATCAAATTGATTGGAAGCTAGTATGATAACGTGTTAATATAACAGTTACCAGACATCTCATGAACTCCCATGTGTTCAGGTCCGTGTAAAAGATCTTTTTGACGCGGTCCCACTTGTACCGGGCCCTGATCCAGTCACGCTATAGCTGTTGGAAATATGCCCTAGAGGCAATAATAAAAGCATTATTATTATATTTCCTTGTTCATGATAATTGTCTTTATTCATGCTATAATTGTGTTATCCGGAAATCGTAATACATGTGTGAATAACAGACACCAACATGTCCCTAGTGAGCCTCTAGTTGACTAGCTCGTTGATCAACAGATAGTCATGGTTTCTTGACTATGGACACTGGATGTCATTGATAACGAGATCACATCATTGGGAGAATGATGTGATGGACAAGACCCAATCCTAAACATAGCACAAGATCGTATAGTTCGTTTGCTAGAGTTTTTCAATGTCAAGTATCTTTTCCTTAGACCATGAGATCGTGTAACTCCCGGATACCGTAGGAGTGCTTTGGGTATGCCAAACGTCACAACGTAACTGGGTGACTATAAAGGTAGACTACGGGTATCTCCGAAAGTGTCTGTTGGGTGACATGGATCAAGATTGGGATTTGTCACTCCGTATGACGGAGAGGTATCACTGGGCCCACTCAGTAATGCATCATCATAATGAGCTCAGAGTGACCAAGTGTCTGGTCACGGGATCATGCATTACGGTACGAGTAAAGTGACTTGCCGGTAACGAGATCGAACGAGGTATTGGGATACCGACGATCGAATCTCGGGCAAGTAACATATCGATAGACAAAGGGAATAGTGTACGGGATTGATTAAATCCTCGACATCGTGGTTCATCCGATGAGATGATCGTGGAGCATGTGGGAGCCAACATGGGTATCCAGATCCCGCTGTTGGTTATTGACCGGAGAGTCGTCTCGGTCATGTCTACTTGTCTCCCGAACCCGTAGGGTCTACACACTTAAGGTTCGGTGACGCTAGGGTTATGAAGATATGTATATGCAGAAACCCGAATGTTGTTCGGAGTCCCGGATGAGATCCCAGACGTCACGAGGAGTTCCGGAATGGTCCGGAGGTAAAGAATTATATATAGGAAGTGCTGTCTCGGGCATCGGGACAAGTTTCGGGGTTATCGGTATTGTACCGGGACCACCGGAAGGGTCCCGGGGGTCCACCGGGTGGGGCCACCTGTCCCGGGGGGGCACATGGGCTGTAGGGGGTGCGCCTTGGCCTAGATGGGCCAAGGGCACCAGCCCCTATAGGCCCATGCGCCTAGGGTTTCCACCATGGAAGAGTCCATGTGGTGGAAGGCACCCCTAGGTGCCTTGGGGTGGAGGGAAACCTCCCCTTGGCCGCCGCCCCCCCCTAGTAGATGCCATCTACTAGGGCCGGCGCCCCCCCTGGCACCCCTATATATAGTGGGGGGGAGAGGAGGGATTTTACACCAGCCCCTGGCGCCTCCATCTCCCCCCGTTACGTCTCTTCCTCGTAGTCTCGGCGAAGCCCTGCTGCTGTGACGCCCTGCATCCACCACCACGCCGTCGTGCTGCTGGATCTTCATCAACCTCTCCTTCCCCCTTGCTGGATCAAGAAGGAGGAGACGTCTCCCGTCCCATACGTGTGTTGAACGCGGAGGTGCCGTCCGTTCGGCGCTGATCATCGGTGATTTGGATCACGTCGAGTACGACTACATCATCACCGTTCTTTTGAACGCTTCCGTGCGCGATCTACAAAGGTATGTAGATGAATCTAATCACTCGTTGCTAGATGAACTCCTAGATGATCTTGGTGAAACGAGTATGAAATTTTTTGTTTTCTGCAACGATCCCCAACAGTGGCATCATGAGCTAGGTCTATGCGTAGTTCTTCTTGCGCGAGTAGAACACAATTTGTTGTGGGCGTAGATTTGTCAACTTTCTTGCCGTTACTAGTCCTTTCTTGCTTCAGCGGTATTGTTGGATGAAGCGGCCCGGACCAACCTTACACGTACGCTTACGTGAGACCGGTTCCACCGACTAACATGCACTAGTTGCATAAGGTGGCTGGCGGGTGTCTGTCTCTCCTACTTTAGTTGGAGCGGAATCGATGAACAGGGTCCTTATGAAGGGTAAATAGAAGTTGACAAATCACGTTGTGGCTTTAACGTAGGTAAGAAAACGTTCTTGCTAGAACCCTAATTCAGCCACGTAAAACTTGCAACAACAATTAGAGGACGTCTAACTTGTTTTTGCAGCAAGTGGTTTGTGATATGATATGGCCAAAGTTGTGATGAATGATGAATGATCTATATGTGATGTATGAGATGTTCATGCTATTGTAATAGGATTCACGACTTGCATGTCGATGAGTATGACAACCGGCAGGAGCCATAGGAGTTGTCTTTATTCTTTTATATGACCTGCGTGTCATCAAGAAACGCCATGTAAATTACTTTACTTTATCGCTAAACGCGTTAGCCATAGTAGTAGAAGTAATAGTTGGCGAGCAACTTCATGGAGACACGATGATGGAGATCATGATGATGGAGATCATGGTGTCAAGCCGGTGACAAGATGATCATGGAGCCCCAAGATGGAGATCAAAGGAGCTATGTGATATTGGCCATATCATGTCACGTTTATTATTTGATTGCATGTGATGTTTATCATGTTTTGCATCTTGTTTACTTAGAACGACGGTAGTAAATAAGATGATCCCTCACAATAATTTCAAGAAGTGTTCCCCCTAACTGTGCACCGTTGCGACAGTTTGCTGTTTCAAAACACCACGTGATGATCGGGTGTTTTATTCAGACGTTCACATACAACGGGTGTAAGACAGATTTACACATGCAAACGCTTAGGTTGACTTGACGAGCCTAGCATGTACAGACATGGCCTCGGAACACGGAAGACCGAAAGGTCGAGCATGAGTCGTATAGTAGATACGATCAACATGAAGATGTTCACCGATGTTGACTAGTCCGTCTCACGTGATGATCAGACACGGTCTAGTTAACTCGGATCATGTAATACTTAGATGACTGGAGGGATGTCTAATCTAAGTGGGAGTTCACTAATAATTTGATTAGTTGAACTTAATTATCATGAACTTAGTCTAAATATTTTACAATATGTCTTGTAGATTAAATGGCCAACGTAGTCCTCAACTTCAACGCGTTCCTAGAGAAAACCAAGCTGAAAGACGATGGCAGCAACTATACGGACTGGGTCCGGAACCTGAGGATCATCCTCATAGCTGCCAAGAAAGATTATGTCCTACAAGCACCGCTTGGTGACGCACCCGTTCTCCCTGCAGAACAAGATGTTATGAACGCTTGGCAGGCACGTTCCGATGACTACTCCCTCGTTCAGTGCGGCATGCTTTACAGCCTAGAGCCGGGGCTCCAAAAGCGTTTTGAGAGACATGGAGCATATGAGATGTTCGAAGAGCTGAAAATGGTTTTCCAAGCTCATGCCCGGGTCGAGAGATATGAAGTCTCTGACAAATTCTTCAGCTGTAAGATGGAGGAAAACAGTTCTGTCAGTGAGCACATACTCGCTATGTCTGGGTTGCATAACCGCTTGACTCAGCTGGGAGTTAATCTCCCGGATGATGCGGTCATCGACAGAATCCTCCAGTCGCTTCCACCAAGCTACAAGAGCTTTGTGATGAACTTCAATATGAAGGGGATGGAAAAGACCATTCCTGAAGTATTTGCTATGCTGAAATCAGCAGAGGTAGAAGTCAGGAAGGAACATCAAGTGTTGATGGTCAATAAAACCACTAAGTTCAAGAAAGGCAAGGGTAAAAAGAACTTCAAGAAGGACGGCAAGGAGGTTGCCGCGCCCGGCAAGCAAGCTGCCGGGAGAAGCCAAAGAATGGACCCAAGCCCGAGACTGAGTGCTTTTATTGCCAGGGAAGCGGTCACTGGAAGAGGAACTGCCCTAAGTACTTAGCGGATAAGAAGGCCGGCAAAACAAAAGGTATATGTGATATACATGTAATTGATGTGTACCTTACTAGTGCCCGTAGTGGCTCCTGGTATTTGATACCGGTGCAGTTGCTCACATTTGTAACTCAAAGCAGGGGCTGTGGAATAAGCGGAAACTAGCAAAGGACGAGGTGACGATGCGCGTCAGGAATGGTTCCAAGGTCAATGTGATCGCCGTCGGCACGCTGCCTCTGCATCTCCCTTCGGGATTAGTTTTAAACCTTAATAATTGTTATTTAGTGCCAGCTTTGAGCATGAACATTGTATCGGGATCTCGTTTAATTCGAGATGGCTACTCTTTTAAATCTGAGAATAATGGTTGTTCCATTTTTATGAGAGATATGTTTTATGGTCATGCTCCTATGGTGAATGGTTTATTCTTTATGAATCTCGAACGTGATGTTACACATGTTCATAATGTGAGTACCAAAAGAAGTAAGGTTGATAATGATAGTCCCACATACTTGTGGCACTGCCGCCTTGGTCACATAGGTGTCAAACGCATGAAGAAGCTCCATGCTGATGGACTTTTAGAGTCTCTTGATTATGAATCATTTGACACGTGCGAACCATGCCTTATGGGTAAAATGACCAAGACTCCGTTCTCAGGAACAATGGAGCGAGCAACCGACTTATTGGAAATCATACATACCGATGTGTGCGGTCCAATGAGTGTTGAGGCTCGCGGTGGCTATCGTTATGTTCTCACCCTCACTGATGATTTAAGTAGGTATGGGTATATCTACTTAATGAAACACAAGTCTGAAACCTTTGAAAAGTTCAAGGAATTTCAGAGTGAGGTTGAAAATCAACGTGACAGGAAAATCAAGTTTCTACGATCAGATCGTGGAGGAGAATACTTGAGTCACGAGTTTGGCACACACTTAAGAAAATGTGGAATAGTTTCACAACTCACACTGCCTGGAACACCTCAGCGTAATGGTGTGTCCGAACGTCATAATCGCACTCTGTTAGATATGGTGCGATCTATGATGTCTCTTACCGATTTACCGCTTTCTTTTTGGGGCTATGCTTTAGAGACTGCCACATTCACTTTAAATAGGGCTCCGTCGAAATCCGTTGAGACGACACCGTATGAATTATGGTTTGGGAAGAAACCTAAGCTGTCGTTTCTAAAAGTTTGGGGATGCGATGCTTATGTCAAGAAACTTCAACCTGAAAAGCTCGAACCCAAGTCGGAAAAATGTGTCTTCATAGGATACCCAAAAGAAACTATTGGGTACACCTTCTACCTCAGATCCGAAGGCAAGATCTTTGTTGCCAAGAATGGGTCCTTTCTGGAGAAAGAGTTTCTCTCGAAAGAAGTAAGTGGGAGGAAAGTAGAGCTTGATGAAGTATTACCTCTTGAACCGGAAAATGGCGCAACTCAAGAAAATGTTCCTGAGGTGCCTGCACCGACTAGAGAGGAAGTTAATGATCAAGATACTTCTGATCAAGCCCCTACTGAAATTCGAAGGTCCACAAGGCCACGTTCCGCACCAGAGTGGTACGGCAACCCTGTCTTGGAAATCATGCTGTTAGACAACGGTGAACCTTCGAACTATGAAGAAGCAATGGCGGGCCCGGATTCCGACAAATGGCTAGAAGCCATGAAATCCGAGATAGGATCCATGTATGAAAACAAAGTATGGACTTTAACTGACTTGCCCATTGAGCGGCGAGCCATAGAAAATAAATGGATCTTTAAGAGGAAGACAGACGCGGATGGTAATGTGACCATCTATAAAGCTCGGCTTGTCGCTAAGGGTTATCGACAAGTTCAAGGGGTTGACTACGATGAGACTTTCTCACCGGTAGCGAAGCTGAAGTCCATCCGAATCATGTTAGCAATTGCCGCATTCTATGATTACGAAATATGGCAAATGGACGTCAAAACGGCATTCCTTAATGGTTTCCTTAAGGAAGAATTGTATATGATGCAGCCGGAAGGTTTTGTCGATCCTAAGAATGCTGACAAAGTGTGCAAGCTCCAACGCTCGATTTATGGGCTGGTGCAAGCATATCGGAGTTGGAACATTCGCTTTGATGAGATGATCAAAGCGTTTGGGTTTACACAGACTTATGGAGAAGCCTGCGTTTACAAGAAAGTGAGTGGGAGCTCTGTAGCATTTCTCATATTATATGTAGATGACATACTTTTGATGGGAAATGATATAGAACTCTTGGACAGCATCAAGGCCTACTTGAATAAAAGTTTTTCAATGAAGGACCTTGGAGAAGCTGCTTATATATTAGGCATCAAAATCTATAGAGATAGATCGAGACGCCTCATAGGTCTTTCACAAAGCACATACCTTGATAAGATATTGAAGAAGTTCAATATGGATCAATCCAAGAAAGGGTTCTTGCCTGTGTTACAAGGTGTGAAATTGAGCTCAGCTCAATGTCTGACCACGGCAGAAGATATAGAAGAGATGAGCGTCATCCCCTATGCCTCAGCCATAGGTTCTATTATGTATGCCATGCTGTGTACCAGACCTGATGTTAACCTTGCCGTCAGTTTGGTAGGAAGGTACCAAAGTAATCCCGGCAAGGAACACTGGACAGCGGTCAAGAATATCCTGAAGTACCTGAAAAGGACTAAGGAAATGTTTCTCGTTTATGGAGGTGACGAAGAGCTCGTCGTAAAGGGTTACGTCGACGCTAGCTTCGACACAGATCTGGATGACTCTAAGTCACAAACCGGATACGTGTATATTTTGAATGGTGGGGCAGTAAGCTGGTGCAGTTGCAAGCAAAGCGTTGTGGCGGGATCTACATGTGAAGCGGAGTACATGGCAGCCTCGGAGGCAGCACATGAAGCAATATGGGTGAAGGAGTTCATCACCGACCTAGGAGTCATACCCAATGCGTCGGGGCCAATCAAGCTCTTCTGTGACAACACTGGAGCTATTGCACTTGCCAAGGAGCCCAGGTTTCACAAGAAGACAAGGCACATCAAGCGTCGCTTCAACTCCATTCGTGAAAATGTTCAAGATGGAGACATAGAGATTTGTAAAGTACATACGGACCTGAATATAGTAGATCCGTTGACTAAACCTCTCCCTAGAGCTAAACATGATCAACACCAGAATTCCATGGGTGTTCGATTCATCACAATGTAACTAGATTATTGACTCTAGTGCAAGTGGGAGACTGTTGGAAATATGCCCTAGAGGCAATAATAAAAGCATTATTATTATATTTCCTTGTTCATGATAATTGTCTTTATTCATGCTATAATTGTGTTATCCAGAAATCGTAATACATGTGTGAATAATAGACACCAACATGTCCCTAGTGAGCCTCTAGTTGACTAGCTCGTTGATCAACAAATAGTCATGGTTTGCTGACTATGGACACTGGATGTCATTGATAACGAGATCACATCATTGGGAGAATGATGTGATGGACAAGACCCAATCCTAAACATAGCATAAGATCGTATAGTTCGTTTGCTAGAGTTTTTCAATGTCAAGTATCTTTTCCTTAGACCATGAGATCGTGTAACTCCCGGATACCGTAGGAGTGCTTTGGGTATGCCAAACGTCACAACGTAACTGGGTGACTATAAAGGTAGACTACGGGTATCTCCGAAAGTGTCTGTTGGGTGACATGGATCAAGACTGGGATTTGTCACTCCGTATGACGGAGAGGTATCACTGGGCCCACTCAGTAATGCATCATCATAATGAGCTCAGAGTGACCAAGTGTCTGGTCATGGGATCATGCATTACGGTACGAGTAAAGTGACTTGCCGGTAACGAGATTGAACGAGGTATTGGGATACCGATGATCGAATCTCGGGCAAGTAACATATCGATAGACAAAGGGAATAGTGTACGGGATTGATTAAATCCTCGACATCGTGGTTCATCCAATGAGATCATCGTGGAGCATGTGGGAGCCAACATGGTTATCCAGATCCCGCTGTTGGTTATTGACCGGAGAGTCGTCTCGGTCATGTCTGCTTGTCTCCCGAACCCGTAGGGTCTACACACTTAAGGTTCGGTGACGCTAGGGTTATGAAGATATGTATATGCAGAAACCCGAATGTTGTTCGGAGTCCCGGATGAGATCCCGGACGTCACGAGGAGTTGCGGAATGGTCCGGAGGTAAAGAATTATATATAGGAAGTGCTGTTTCGGGCATCGGGACAAGTTTCGGGGTTATCGGTATTGTACCGGGACCACCGGAAGGGTCCCGGGGGTCCACCGGGTGGGGCCACCTGTCCCGGGGGGCCACATGGGCTGTAGGGGGTGCGCCTTGGCCTAGATGGGCCAAGGGAACCAGCCCCTATAGGCCCATGCGCCTAGGGTTTCCACCATGGAAGAGTCCATGTGGTGGAAGGCACCCCTAGGTGCCTTGGGGGGGAGGGAAACCTCCCCTTGGCCGCCGCCCCCCCCTAGTAGATGCCATCTACTAGGGACGGCGCCCCCCCTGGCACCCCTATATATAGTGGGGGGGAGAGGAGGGATTTTACACCAGCCCCTGGCGCCTCCATCTCCCCCCGTTACGTCTCTCCCTCGTAGTCTCGGCGAAGCCCTGCTGCTGTGACGCCCTGCATCCACCACCACGCCGTCGTGCTGCTGGATCTTCACCAACCTCTCCTTCCCCCTTGCTGGATCAAGAAGGAGGAGACGTCTCCCGTCCCGTACGTGTGTTGAACGCGGAGGTGCCGTCCGTTCGGCGCTGATCATCGGTGATTTGGATCACGTCGAGTACGACTACATCATCACCGTTCTTTTGAACGCTTCCGTGCTCGATCTACAAAGGTATGTAGATGCATCTAATCACTCGTTGCTAGATGAACTCCTAGATGATCTTGGTGAAACGAGTAGGAAAATTTTTGTTTTCTGCAACGTTCCCCAACAATAGCGGGTCGCTGAACTCTGCCAAGGGGTATGGGATTCCGTGACTTTCATGTTCGGCGTCCTCGTTGGCTCATAACCACGGCTTCCGAGGTGGTGGGAAGGCGTGTTCCTGGCCTGGAGCACCTTCATTTTCTCCGACCTTGCTTTGACTTCTTCTTTAGCGCAAGTTGATACGTCTCCAACGTATCTACTTTTCCTAACGCTTTTCCTCTTGTTTTGGACTCTAATTTGCATGATTTGAATGAAACTAACCCCGGACTGACGTTGTTTTCAGCAGAACTACCATGGTGTTGTTTTTGTGCAGAAATAAAAGTTCTCGGAATGTAACAAAACTTTGCGAGGATTTTTTATATAATAAAAGAGAATTTCTAGAGCCTGGATGGACCTGAGGGGGGCACCTGGGTGGGCACAACCCACCAGGGAGCGCCAGCCCCCCCAGGCGCGCGCGGGTTGGTGCTGCCCACCTGGTGGCCCCGCTGACCTCCAAACCGACGCTATTAAATCCCATATTTCCAAAAAAATCAGGGAGAAAAATTATCGCATTTCACGAGACGCCGCCACCGCCAAGCCCCGTTCTTCCTTGGGAGGGCAGATCTGGAATCCGTTCGGGGCTCCGGAGAGGGGGGTCTTTGATCTTCGTCATCACCAACACATCTCCATCGCCAATTCCATGATGCTCCCCATCGGGAGTGAGTAATTCCTTCGTAGGCTCGTTGGTCCATGAGGAGTTGGATGAGATTCATCCTGTAATTGAGTTAGTTTTGTTAGGGCTTGATCCCTAGTATCCACTATGTTTTGAGATAGATGTTGCTATGACTTTGCCATGCTTAATGCTTGTCACTTTGGGCCCGGGTACCATGATTTCAGATCTTATCCGTTTATGTTATCACCATTATATCCATGTACTAGATCCGATCTTGCAATTTATAGTCACCTACTACGTGTTATGATCCGGCAACCCCGGAGTGACAGAAGTCGAGACCACTCCCGGTGATGACCGTAGTTTGAGGAGTTCATGTATTCACCATGTGCTAATGCTTTGTTCCGGTCCTCTATTAAAAGGAGGCCTTAATATCCTTAAGTTTCCAATAGGACCCCGCTACCACGGGAGGGTAGGACAAAAGATGCCATGCAAGTTCTTTCCATAAGCACGTATGACTATTTACGGAATACATGCCTACATTATATTTATGAACTGGAGTAGTGTTGTATCGCCCTAGGCTATAACTGTCTCATGATGAATATCATCGAACGAGTCACCGATCCAATGCCTACGAATTTATCATCTATTGTTCTTGATAAGTTACTACTATTGATACTTCTATCGTTACTGCTACAATATCACTGCTATCACTGTTACTGTTATCGTTGCTACCGCTACTATCATCAAAACTATCATACTACTGTGCTACTAATCACTTTGCTGCAGATAATTAATCTCCAGGTGTGGTTGAATTGACAACTGAGCTGGTAATACCTTCAAATATTCTTTGGCTCCCCTTGTGTCGAATCTATAAATTTGGGTTGAATACTCTACCCTCGAAAACTGTTGCGATCCCCTATCCTTATGGGTCATCAAGACCTTTTTCTGGCGCCGTTGCCGGGAAGCATAGCTATATTTGTTGAGTAACTTGGGATTATTATCATATTATCACTATGAAGAATCTGAAGGATACTAAGACTAAGATTTTTCCCTCAAGGACGAGGGAAGGTAAGGAATTGTCATCCAATTCTGCTTTAGATTCACCTTCTATTATAAGTAAACTTGCAACTCCACAACATGCTATTAATTCTGATCTATCGCAAGTTATTGATGATGCTACTTATGCTATGAATTCTACTCGTGATGATTATGCTAGTACCTTGCTTGATGATGTGCCACTAGGTGAATTTCTTGATGAACAAATTGCTAGAGTAAGACAACATGATATTGTTGAATTTGATGATGAACTTGAAACTGAAACTACTGAAACACCTACTAGAACTAGTCGTCCTAGATATGAATTGCCAAAGGTACCGGAAGGTTACACTATGAGTGAGGAGGCAACTAGAGATATTCTTGCTTGTAAGGATAGAGATGATCTAGAGAAATTACTATGCAAGTATAAAGAAAGATCTCTGAATGCTAAAATGAAATATGATCCTAAGTTTGCTACTTCACCTATTGTTATTGCTGATAAGGATTATGAATTCTCTGTCGACCCAGAGTTAATCACTTTTGTTGAATCTGATCCTTTCCATGGTTATGAAACTGAAACTGTTATGGCACATCTTACTAAGTTGAATGATATAGCTACCCTTTTTGCTCATGATGAGAAGATTTGCTATTACTATATTCTCAAGTTATTTACGTTCTCATTAAAGGGTGGTGCTAAAGCTTGGTACAATACTCTTGCTCCTGGTTGTGTGCGTAGTCCCCAGGATATGATCTATTACTTCTCTCAAAATTATTTCCCTGCTCATAAGAAACAAGTTGCCTTGCAGGAAATATTTAACTTTGTGCAAATTGAAGAAGAGAGTCTCCCACAAGCTTGGGGGGAGGCTTCTCCAATTGCTTAATGCTTTGCCTAGTCATCCTCTTAAGAAAATCGAGATACTTGATATCTTCTATAATGGACTAACCGATGCTTCTAGGGACTTCCTAGATAGTTGTGCTGGTTGTGTTTTCAGGGAACGAACTATTGAGCAAGCTGAAGAATTATTGAATAGCATATTGAAAAATTATGATCATTGGACTCCTCCTGAAACACCTATTAAACCCACTCCGAAGAAGAGGGGTATCTTATATCTTAGTCCTGAAGATATGCAAGAGGCAAAGAAATTTATGAAGGAAAAAGGTATAAAGGCTGAGGATGTTAAAAATTTACCACCTATCGAAGAAATACACGGGCTTGAAGCACCACCACCACCCAAGGTGGTAGAGGTAAAATCTTTAACGAAATTCAGTGATATTGATGATCCTCATAATAAACATCCTAGTCAATGCCTTTATGAGTTTGATAATCACATTAGAAAGCAAGATCACTTCAATACAAATGTTATGAAACAATTGAAATACAACTCTGATAAGATTGCTCGCTTAAGTGACTTGTTATTTGGAATCTCAAATGATGTTAGAGGTGTAGGAAAGCATGCCTCTATGGTTCAAACTCAATTAGAACAGGTTGCTAAATCTCAAAGAGAGTTACTTGATGAAATGAACAATAATATAAGTGACTTTGCTGTTAGAGTAGAAACTAGAGGAGGTAAAATGACTCAGGAACCACTTTATCCTGAGGGACACCCAAAGAGAATTGAACAAGCTTCTCAATGGAACAACACCACTACACCTAGTTCTTCTAAAAAGAAAAGGAAGGAGAAAAATGATAAGATTTTGCCTGCTTCTAGTGAACCTGAAATAGAAAAACCTCCTCATAATGATATTGAAGTTTCTATCTCTGATGCTGAAACTCAATCTGGTAATGAACACTCACCTTCTGATAATGAAAAAGATAATGATGAGGTTCATGAAACCACTCAACCTAATGATAAAGAACCAGATAATAATGATGAGATAGAACCAGCTGTTGATCTTGATAACCCACAACCTAGGAATAAAAATATGATAAAAGAGACTTTGTTGCTAGAAAACATGGAAAGGAAAGAGAACCATGGGTTCAAAAGCCTACGCCCTTTCCACCTAAGTCAACTAAAGAGAAAGATGATGACAAATTTGAACGCTTTGCTGAAATCATTAGGCCAGTCTTTTTGTGCACTCGCTTGACTGATATCTTGGAAATGCCTCCTTATGTAAAGTGTATGAAAGACATCATCACCAAGAAGAGAAAAATACCGGAAGCTGAAATCTCCACTATGCGTGCTAATTACACTTTCAAAGATGGAGTACCTAAAAAACTTGGAGATCCGGGGATACCAACTATACCTTGCTCCATTAAAAGAAACTATGTGAAAACTACTTTATGTGATTTGGGAGCTGGTGTTAGTGTTATGCCTTTCTCTTTATATAAAAGACTTGATTTGAATAAACTCACACCTACGGAAATATCATTGCAAATGGCTGATAAATCAACTGCCATACCTATCGGTATTTGTGAGGATGTGCCCGTCGTTGTTGCTAATGTTACTATTTTGACTGACTTTGTTATACTTGAGATGCCCGAGGATGAAAACATGTCGATTATCCTTGGTAGACCCTTCTTGAATACTGCAGGGGCTGTTATTGATTGCAATAAAACCAAGGTCACTTTTCATATCAATCGTAATGAGCATACAGTGTACTTTGAAGAAATAATTCCAATTGAATGGTATCAACGTTATTGAAAAATCTCCGACAATCACTATTGGAAGTTTTCAACTACCTCTACCTACTATCAAAAAGAAATATGAAATACTTATTGTTGGGGACATTCATATCCCCATTGAGGTAACTTAGTGATTTACAAAAGTTCTTCGGTTTCATGCTAATCGAAAGTGGTTGTTAATAAGACTTGATCAACCTTATTAATGGATCATTTTTTAGAGGTATGAACTTGATGAATTTAGTAAGCTCTACCTTCTGTCCCTACCTTTTATTTTCTATTTTTATTAGTTAAATAAAATAAAAGGCCATGCTTTATCTGTTTTCTGTTTTTTCGTGCAATAAAAAAATGACCCAAAAATAAAAGTTCTCAGAATGCTCTGAAAACCTGATACGGTCTTTTTCTGAATATTTATGAATTTCTAGTGCAAATAACACCTCAGGGAGGTGCACCAGGTGGGCACAACCCACCTGGACGCACCAGCACCTCCAAGCGCGCCCTGGTGGGTGCTGCCCACCTCGTGGCCCCCTCACTTACTTCTTCCTCCCACACCACTCCATTCACCCAGAAAAAAATCACCAACACACTCTCTCTCGTGTTCTTGCTCCCAAGACTACGGATTTTGATCTCTTTGCTCGAAGCTCCGTTTCCGAAACTGTTTCGGGGATTTGTTGCTTGGTATGTGACTCCTCCATGTATCCAATTAGTTTTTGTTTTAGTGGTTTATATTTAGAATAATTAGCTACTCTTGGTGTTGCTGTAGATGAGCTTGCATGTTGAATACTTAGAATTCTAAGTAGTTTGAATGCTTGTTATGGCCTCTATACATCCCTATGAGTAGTTGCTATCAATCTTGTGAAGTTTTGTTGAGAAACATTTTGTGGACTAAAAATTTCAGAATTTTTTTCATAGGAAAAAGATGAATATCTTCAGGAAGTTTGCTTCCAAGAAGAATTCCAAGGGGGTTATTGGGCAGTCTTCTGACAATTATCTTCATACCCCGAGGTTGGTGGAACTACGGTCATGTGAGTGGCTGGACAATGATTTCATGGAAGAGGCTGGAATCCTCCAAGAGTTCAACCAATATGCTGCTAATGCTGGCCTCACCGACTTCATCGCAGCTAAATGTGAACAGTATCATCTCCTCACAAACTCCTTTGTGCAAAACTTTCAGTTTCATTCTAGGAATAATCCTCCTAAGGTGTCATTTAACTTATATGCTGAACCCCACCAGATTCCACTTACTGAATTTTGTAACATATGCATGCTTCCTACTGATGGGGGTTTGGTAGAGCCTAGGCCCTCAGAGTTTGATGGTTTTTACCGTACTCTGACAGTGGGGGATGAGAGAGGAGTATCGGCCACCACTACCGCTAGCTTGCAGTTTCCTGCCGTGCATTATTTTGCTTTATTTATCGCCAAGTGGTTGTTAGCGTGAGAGAAGGTGGGTTCACTTAGCGCCCCAGACTTTGCTGTTTTACGTCGCGCACTTTATGGCGACAACACTTTTAGCTTGGGAGCTATTATGGCCCGTCGCCTTCACCTTAACAGATTCAAGGGTAAAATACATGGGGGCATTTACGCTACTCGTTTGGCTACTCACTTCAATGTGCAGATATGCCAACATGATCACCCCTTGCCCAAGGTTTAGCTTGACAGAGCATCTATGTTGGACCATCATTTTCTTGATGTCAATCTCCCTAATCTTAACCTACCTTATAATTTAGTTTTTAGTGAGACTACTCATGATGTTATCCCCTTGCCTGCACCTGCTTTGTTTGATTATGTTGGCAGGAACGGATATTGAATCATGCATGAGGACATTTTCGCTTACTGGAACAACTTGGCGGCAGCACAGGCGAAGCCCCAGTAGTGGGACCCTATGGTGCCTGCTCCCCAGCACTTCAACATCGAACCTCACGGCTTCTACGACTGGTGATTACCAAGCTAGGCCAAAATCCTAAGCTTGGGGGAGTACGTATTCCCACCGACATTACATTCATGTTCACACATTTCATTCCAGTTGTCGGTGTCCTCACTTTTTCATTGTATCATTCATGTTTAATCTATTTTCTTGCTTTCTTCTTGTGTGTTTGAAAAACTTTTGAGAAAATCCCAAAAATATGTTTCTTGCTTCTTTTTGATTTTTCTTCTTAATTTAATTTGTTGTAGAACTAAAAGAAAACCCAAAAAGATTTCCTTGTTCTTCTTTTACTTGTTGGGAGCTTTCCCGTGTAAATAGTTTTTCTCGTTTTTGCTTTTCTATTTTACATTTGCTTGCTTTCGAAAAAAAACAAGAACTCCAAAAATATTTCAGTGTGTTTCTTTGAATTTCTTTTTCTTTTTTTTCCGAGTCATACCGAGGAGAAGACCACGATGAAAATGTTGAGTGGCTCTCATTTGCATTATGTTGATCTAACAAAGAGCCCATATTACCTTGTCTTCTCCTCTTGGATAAAATGTTTGTAGATTCCAGCTTAGTCCACGACACTCTTGCACTATTATTATTTCAATAATTCGGTCGTGCAAGTGAAAGGCAATAATGACGATATTAGATGAACTGGTCGTGGCAGAGAGAAACGGGTATGAACTTGACTTGTTCTGTTTTTGTAAATATGTTTAACCTAGTATCCATGCTTCAGCCTATTATGATCAAACATGTTTGCAATGCCAATTAGAGATTATAGTTTCTCATGCCATGCATAAGTAGCTAGGAGTGAATAATGACTTATCTTGGATATCAACATTGCGTTAAAATGATTGTGATGTAGTATGATGATATGGTATCCTCCTCTGAATGTTTGAGTGTCTTGACTTGTCACATATTCATGCATGTAGTTGAATCAAAACCAACATAGCCTCTATGATATTTATGTTCATGGTCTTCATATCCTACTCATGTTAGTGTCCAATGTTACTTATGCATAATGCATGTTCATGACCATTGTTGCTCTCTAGCTGGCCGCTTCTCAACCTATTTGCTAGCCTTTGCTTGTACTAAGTGGTAACTCTGCTTGTACATCAAAAACCTGAAACCCAAGTTATTCCCGATGAGTCCATCATACCTACCTATATGCGGTATTACCCTGCCGTCCTAAGTAAATTTGCATGTGCCACCTCTAAAAACTTCAAATAAATATTCTTTTTGTGTGCCTGGATTGTTCATGGAACGATAGGAGGTAGTTGGTATCTTCCATGCTAAGCGGGTTATTCTCAGGTCGAGTGTTTATTCACTCGCCATCGCATGAGAAAAAGGCGGTAATAGGGATGCCCAGTCCCAAACTGCAAAAAGAAAAGAGCTTACAAATAATCAAACAAAAACTCCCAATGGAGTCATTACCTTTATATTTCCTCTTGGGAACCGCCACTAGCGTGCTTAGCATGGAAGATATTGATAACTGATGGTCGTGATGTGAATAAGAAGGGTGCATGTCTCAAAATATCATTTACTTCTCTTTTAAAACATGAGCTCTGGCACCTCTGCAAATCACTGCTTCCCTTTGCGAAGGGACTATCTATTTACTTTTATGTTGTGCCATCAGCTTCTCAAATGAGCGCCAGAACCTTAGAGCACTGCTGTCATGCTGATGCATTGTGTATTGCTAATGTTGGGTGCGTCATGACTGGATCTTTTCTACCATGAATTACAATGTTTGGTCGTTGCTTGAACTTTGGGGGTGCTCTGCATTTATGTTTTGCGGTCTCAAAAAGGGCTAGCGAGATACCACTACTATGGAAAACCCTAGCAGTAGCGTGGGTATTTTGCCTATCAGTAGCGCGGGATGCCGCACTACTGATAAGGCGCTACAGCTAACATATAGCAGTAGCGCGTGTCATCCCACGCTACTGCTATACATGGCTAGCAGTAGCGAGCTTTACTGCAGAGCGCTGCTGCTAATATCTGCAGCGCTTTTTAGCAGGAAGCGCTACTAGTAAGGGAGTGCTACTGCTAACTTTATTCCCCTCGCTACTGCTAGTTTTATTAGTTTCTGATTTTTTTGTATATTTGTTTTGTATTTGAATAGGCTTTATACAATAATCTTTAGCATATCATACACATACAAATGTAATCATAGCATATACATACAAATAGTCTCATCAAATCATGTCATCATCATAATCATCATCCAACACAAAGTGGTCTCTCTTCATCATCTCAAAAATAGCGATACAAGTCTCGATTACTTGCAACTACATCGTCATCCATCTAAACAATGATATACACGAGAAGAGCTATCACTATGAATGAGAGAGAAACTATGCAGTACATGAGTTCGTATCCCTCTCTCGCATTAGCGTGAACCTAAACTAACTACTGGTTGTCGCTCGAAAACCAGAAACCGGTACACCTGGGCCTGACACTCTGGCCACTGGTCGTATACTCCCGGCATAGCACTTCTTCGCCATCGATGATCTATGCACCTGCATTGTCACATGAGTCGATGATATGCAACATATATAGTTGAGCAACAGAAAGAGATGGACTTGGCAAAAATAGAAGCAACATATCATAAGCATAAATAACAAAGTTCATCGTACCCAAAATGCGCTAACTAGAGTGACCTTCGGTAGTCGAGGAGGACGGTTTAATTACATCACAAATAAAGTTTTGTTGTGCATAACTCAAAGTTTTGTCATACAGAAAGTATGGACTAAACGAACACATTGTCATATATCGACAATCACTCCAACATGTCGTGCCATCCATCCAAGTCAGGAAGATAGTCCCCGAGCTTAGTGAAAGGCTTTAGGTCGAGACGCTGAGTGGCTACGCGTGTTCGGGCGTCTTCCCGCGACATTTGTCCTTCGTAGAACATCCCTGTTTTTTTGACAACCTCCTTCATGATGATTTGGGCAAGTTCGTGCTAGATGTGATAGAACTCAGCTCGAAGTCAATGATCCACGATATCTCCTAAGTTCTTTGCCCATTGCAGAATATGGGCATCACCGAATCTAGGTGACATGCGAAGGTTCTGGTGATCCCATCTATACTCCAGCATGTGGTGTAGGACATAGAATCCATCATTAAGAGAATCACTCGGTTGCTGGATGCAACAGAAGTCGGTCTTATGGCCGAAGGCGGGCCTACCATCCCTTTTCTTCTTGTCCTTGACCTCTCCACCCCGTGTCCCATAGTAAAACATATCACTGTCGAGAACAGACTTGATGTGGGTGTAATCCTTTTTGTTAATGTTCTTCGACGAGTCCAAGTAAAGAGCATGGGAGTATCGGGGGTAGAGGATGATGAGGACGGCGCGCCCACCGCTGTGCAAAATAAGTACACCTCAAATTAATTTGCCTCCACCATACAAATGAATGATTGAAATCGAAGGAAGGATATCCGCGCGGATGACTTACAGGGGATGATAAGGCACGAGAATCGCCTCCTTGTCCTTATTGGCGAGCATGAAATTGACGATGTATTCCCTCGCGTATTGACGGTGCTCTGCGCAGACTCCCAAGAAGCCCTCGTGCATGAAGTACGGGTCAGCGACATAGATATGAGGTATCTGCTCAACCCCGATGAGGTAGTTCAAGTGCAAGGCATAAAGGTGGACAAACGTAAAATCCAGCTTCTTCAAGTGAAACATGTCGAAGATGTAATCGAATCGAAGGAAGAACTTCTCCGCGGGGAAAGTGTCGACGTACGACAATTGCCACGACACGTTAACCACGTAGAGTGGGTATCCTAGATTTTTTGAGCCGATGAGGCCTTTCTCTATCCGCAGCACATCGTCATGAAGTCTCCTTAAATCACCGAATCTGGCCCCTAGCGCTGCTTTAGGTAGGATTGGTTCACCGAGGATATGCCATTTTGCCGCACCGGGGATATCTATACGGTCTTGAACCCGAGGCTGCTGAGGCGGCTGGATCATAGAAGTAGCTTTGTTACCTTTCCTCAGACTCTTCCTAGGCTTCTTTGCTACCGTCGTCCATAATACGTTCAGACTCTGGGGGCGGCAATTCAGGCACCGACTCATGACGCTCAAACCCTAAGTAGGCGCCAGTATTGAAATATTGTTGAGTGTCATCATCATCCTCATCCTCATCTATGGTGACGTCACCAGCGACTAATGGAGACTCGTCCTCACCCCGTCCGCTATCACCTAGCATGACAGCCGACGCTAATTGGGTAGGTGGGGTGTTGATGTTCATACCTAACTGCATTCTCGTGGGTGTGCTCCCGGCCGCCTTCCAGTCGGCCTGCAAAGACATGTCTGTGACGTGAGACATCCGAAAGGCAACGGAAACAGGAGTTATACATTTATTGAAGAGGGCCGGTGTGACAGATACCGTGAGGGCGTCGAGCTCAGCCAAAGATGAAGCACCGCCGAGCACGTCCGGTGCTGGAGCAGGTGCGGGAGCCGGTGCGGGAGCAGGTGCTAGTGCAGGTGTTGGTGCAATGCTAGTCGAGCTGCTCCCGAAGAAGTCAGCAAGGGGAAAGTCCGCTGCATTTTTTTCTGGATTTTTCCTGCTCCAATTGAAAACGGCCAGAACCAAGACAGTAGACATATCTGCAACCACCTGTTTTGTGGCAGCTACCGCTATTGCGACTGTGTCAGATGATTTCTTCACAACCGCAATCTCAACCTCCTTGTTGATGTTTTCTTCAGTTAACCTCCGTCTTTCCTTTGTCTCCTCCATGGTCTCACAGTAGTACTTCTTCCACGTGGCGTCGTCTCCAACACCGTGCACATGTCCATACGACGGTTGAGTCTCCACCGAGAGTCCTTTCAATATGTTCAACGCCCGGTTGAATGGAGTGTCCCACTTGGGCCTCGCCAATGCCTCAGACGGTGAGTCGCTTTCGGCCGCAATCATGTGCTGCTCTCTCTGCAAAAGGCACAAGGATCGTTTACAAATATGACTAGCGTTCAGTCGAATTGATCAGAAACAAAAATTACCAGCAGTCTCAGGAACTCTGTCATGACCGGCTTCGTCTCGAAAACCTTCTTGACTGAGTCCCAATGGTGTCATGCCCTGAGGATGTCACGCTCCTGCGGGACGGTGAAGTCCGCCAAGGGTCTGGGATGCCCAGACTCTCGCGTTCCGCGTCCTGCTTGGCCCATATGGACCTCTTCCCGCCGGAACCACGGCTTTTGAGGTGGTGGCACCCCATGTTCCTCTGTTGAAGCCCCTTCATGTACTTCGACTTTTTTTGGCGGCTTCGGCCTGGCAAGCCGCCTTGAATATTTCAAAGAGCTCTTCTGTGATTGTCGGATTATCCTTTACAATCTCGGAGTAGGGTTCATTTTTGTTGACGATCCGATGTTTCACCCTTGCTTTCCATGCGACCAACGCGTCGCTAAACTTGGTCATGGCGTGTTTGTTTACCTTCTTCATTGTCGCGTCCTTATCTGGATCTTTATAATCCTTTTCATTCCGGCCCGAGAACAAGAATATCTGGTGCAGCTTCTTTACGAGGGAGGGCCTCACATTATCTATCTTCTGTAGTTTCTCATCGTTGATGGTGGCGGCTGTCCATATGATGCAGCCTATTTGATTTCGTAACACGCGCGCGCTTCCGCGGGTGTGTTTGGCTTAAAAATGCCGGCGTCCACCTCCGTGATCACCAGTCTAGTAGTCCTGAGCTTGTTAGGAAGCCGTTGCCTCTTTTCTTTTGGTTCTATACCGGCTCCACTAGTCTCGGCGCCGGTCTCAGTCTTAGCGCCGGTCTCGATGCCGGTCTCAGTCTCAGTGCCGGTCTCAGTCTCAGTGCCGGTCTCGATGTCGGTCTCAGTCTCCGATGTGAGAGGTGGACCCAGCAACATCAACCGTTGATCATCGGCTTCCCTCAAAAATTCGTCTGCCACCAGGTAGACGTTGTCGTAGTCACCAGAACCCTATCCTTCATCGTTGCTAGCCATGTTTCCTACGATTAAATCTAGTCAAATACTTCTAGACCTAATAAAATGAATAATGACATAAATTAGGCATATGCCTTGCAGGAATGTTGACTCCTTCCCGGTGTAGCAAATCTCGGGCACTCGATATGTCCTAGTTTGTAGCACAAATCATGCCGAAAGTCACGGAAAATTTTGGCATGACCTTTGCTAAAAAGTGGACAAATCGAGAACCTGAAATTTGTTGGAACGGAAATGAATCAACATTCCAGCAAAACATAGGCCACTCGGCTACATTCGCTGGAAACAACAAAAGGCCACTTGGGCACAATCAAACCACTTCTATGTTGCATATAATAGGACCACTTAAGAATATGTACATGAGAAACTACAACAGTAGATAAACATATGCAAACACAATTGAGGAATTTGCATATATCCTAACCAATTCAAATTTGCATCTCCTAGCGTTTGACACTTCAAGAAAATCTACACAAATCTCTTGCTCTCTCAAACTCAATTCAAAAACCAAATATAGATTATATGTAGTTAACTACGGAACTAAACTTTACTCTAAACTAAACCCTACTGCCCTAATTAACATCTAGTTAAACAAACTCAATTCAAAAACTAAACCCTACTGAACTAATTAACATCTACATTATCTACTACTTAACATCTATTATTACCCTAACTAAAAAACATCTACTATTAACCATACTGCCCTAGTTAACCAGTACCATCACTACTACTAATTGAATCTACTACTACTACTAAAAATCATTATCTATGAACCCTAGTACTAATTAACATCCACTACTACTGCTGATTAACATGGCAGAGGAAGAAAATGCGGATAGAGGGGGTGGGGGAGGGGTGGGGGCTTACAGAGAGGGCAGAGACAGTGGCGGGGAGGTGCTCGGCGACGGAGGTAGGGGCGGCGAGGGCGGGCTTGGGATCAGGAGGCGGTGGTCCTGAGCGGGATTGGACGGCGGCAGTGAGGACGAGGACGGCGGCGGATAGGTCAAGGGCGGCGACGGTGAGGTCGAGAGCGGCGGCGGGCGGCGGCGGTGAGGTTTAGGGCGGCCTCAGGCGGCGGCAGTGAGGGCAGGCTCGGGCTCGGGCGGCCCGATCGACGACGGCGACAGAGTTGTTGGGGGAACAGGGGAGAGGGGGGGAAATGATGACTTAGCAAAATTTCGAGCCCGCGGGTGGTTAAGTCGAACTAGCAGTAGCGTTGTTTCAGAAATGCGCTATAGCTAAGTTAGCTATAGCGGGTTTTAGCGAAACACGCTACTGCTATAGGAAGCAGTTATTTCTTTTGTTTATCCTTACATTTTCTTTTTTTTCATTTCTCTGTTTCCTACTTCTTTCATTTTCATTTACTTTTCTATTTTTTTCATTATTTTTTCTTTCTTAGCAGTAGCGCTCTACGCAGGAAACGCGTTGCAACAACGACCATAGTGGTAGCACGCTTTACACGGAATCGCTACTACTATTCCTAGCCTACCACCAACACGGTGGGAATTATAGTGGTAGCGCGTTTTGCTGCACACACACACTACTGCTATAGTTTAAGCTATAGCATGCTTTTCGAGAACGCACTACTACAAAGTAGCAGTAGCGCCCTATTTTAACCAGCGCTACTGCTATACCTCTATGTATAGGCTTTTCCCTAGTAGTGTACCACCATTGTCATATTATATCATGGTTGTTTTGACAAAGTGTTGCTATTTGAGATATCTTATTATTTCTCTCTAGTTGTTTATGTCATTGGTATGAGCTAATATAATATGTAAGAGTTATTGTCGACATGGTTAGTTATAATCTATGCTGAAACCCTGGGTGTTGTTTAAGCTTATGTATGAAACAAGAGCAAAAGAGTTCGTAAAAGTTTTTCTTTTTCACTTTCAGTTTATCAACTGAATTGCTTGAGGACAAGCAAAGGTTTAAGCTTGGGGGAGTTGATACGTCTCCAACGTATCTACTTTTCCTAACGCTTTTCCTTTTGTTTTGGACTCTAATTTGCATGATTTGAATGAAACTAACCCCGGACTGACGTTGTTTTCAGCAGAACTACCATGGTGTTGTTTTTGTGCAGAAATAAAAGTTCTCGGAATGGAACGAAACTTTGTGAGGATTTTTTATATAATAAAAGAGAATTTCTGGAGCCAAGATGGACCTGAGGGGGGCACCTGGGTGGGCACGACCCACCAGGGCGTGCTAGCCCCCCAGGCGCGCCCAGGTGGGTGTTGCCCACCTGTTGGCCCCGCTGGCCTCCAAACCGATGCTATAAAATCCCATATTTCCAGAAAAAATAGGGAGAAAGAATTGTTGCATTTCACAAGATGGAGCCGCCGCCAAGCCCTGTTCTTCCTCCGGAGGGCAGATCTGGAGTCCGTTTGGGGCTCCGGAGAGGGGGATCTTTGATCTTCGTCATCACCAACACATCTCCATTGCCAATTCCATGATGCTCCCCACCGGGAGTGATTAATTCCTTCGTAGGCTCGCTGGTCCGTGAGGAGTTAGATGAGATTCATCATGTACTCGAGTTAGTTTTGTCAGGGCTTGATCCCTAGTATCCATTATGTTCTGAGATTGATGTTGCTATGACTTTGCCATGCTTAATGCTTGTCACTTTGGGACCGGGTGCCATGATTTTAGATCTGAACCATTTATGTTATCACCATTATATCCATGTTCTAGATTCGATCTTGCAAGTTATAGTCACCTACTACGTGTTACGATCCGGCAACCCCGGAGTGACAGAAGTCGGGACCACTCTCGGTGATGACCGTAGTTTGAGGAGTTCATGTATTCACTGTGTGCTAATGCTTTGTTCTGGTCCTCTATTAAAAGGAGGCCTTAATATCCCTTAGTTTCCAATTGGACCCCGCTGCCACGGGAGGGTAGGACAAAAGATGGCATGCATGTTCTTTCCATAAGCACGTATTGTTGGGGAACATAGTAATTTCAAAAAAAATCCTACGCACACGCAAGATCATGGTGATGCATAGCAACAAGAGAGGAGAGTGTGTCCACGTACCCTTGTAGACTGAAAGCGGAAGCTTTAGCACAACACGGTTGATGTAGTCATACGTCTTCACGATCTGACCGATCAAGTACCGAACGCACGACACCTCCGAGTTCAGCACACGTCCAACTCGATGACGTCCCTCGAACTCCGATCCATCCAAGCTTTGTGGGAGAGTTCAGTCAGCACGACAGCATGGTGACGATGATGATGTTCTACCGACGCAGGGCTTCGCCTAAGCACTGCTACAATATTATCGAGGTGGATTATGGTTGAGGGGGGCACCGCACATGGCTAAGAGATCGAAGGGATCAATTGTTGTATCTATGGGGTGCCCCCCTCCTCCGTATATAAAGGAGGGGAGGAGAGGGCCGGCCAGGAGGAGGAGGCGCGCCCAAGGGGGGGAGTCCTACTCCCACCGGGAGTAGGACTCCTTTTCCTATTTGGAGAGGGGGAGCGAAGGAAGAGGAAGGAGGGAGGAAGGAAAGGGGGGCCGGCCCCCCTCCCAATTCGGATTGGGCTTGGGGCGGACGCGCCCCCTCCCTTGCTCCTTTCCCCTCCTTTCCACTAAAGCCCATTAAGGCTCATATACCTCTCAGGGGGTTCCGATAACCTCCCGGTGTTCCGGTATTATCCCGATCTCACCCGGAACCATTCCGGTGTCCAAATATAGTCGTCCAATATATCGATCTTTATGTCTCGACCATTTCGAGACTCCTCGTCATGTCCTTGATCACGTCCGGGACTCCGAACTACCTTCGGTACATCAAAACACATAAACTCATAATATAACCGTCATCGAACTTTAAGCATGCGGACCCCACGGGTTCAAGAACTATGAAGAGATGACCGAGACACGTCTCTGTTGAATAACCAATAGCGGAACCTGGATGCTCATATTGGCTCCCACATATTCTATGAAGATCTTTATCGGTCAAACCGCATAACAACATACGTTGTTCCCTTTGTCATCTATATGGTACTTGCCCGAGAAACGATCGTCGGTGTCTCAATACCTAGTTCAATCTCGTTACCGGCAAGTCTCTTTACTCGTTATGTAATGCATCATCCCGTAACTAACTCATTAGCTACATTGCTTGCAAGGCTTATAGTGATGTGCATTACCGACAGGGCCCAGAGATACCTCTCCGACAATCGGAGTGACAAATCCTAATCCCGAAATACGTCAACTCAACAAGTACCTTCGGAGACACCTGTAGAGCACCTTTATAATCACCCTATTACGTTGTGACGTTTGGTAGCACACAAAGTGTTCCTCCGGTAAGCGGGAGTTACATAATCTCATAGTCATAGGAACATGTATAAGTCATGAAGAAAGCAATAGCAACATACTAAACAATCAAGTGCTAAGCTAACGAAATGGGTCAAGTCAATCAGATCATTCTTCTAATGATGTGATCCCACTGATCAAATGATAACTGATATCCATGGTTAGGAAACTCAACCATCTTTGATCAATGAGCTAGTCAAGTAGAGGCATACTAGTGACACTATGTTTGTCTATGTATTCACACATGTACTAAGTTTCCGGTTAATACAATTCTAGCATTCATAATAAACATTTATCATGAAATAAGGAAATAAATAATAACTTTATTATTGCCTCTAGGGCATATTTCCTTCACGTATGACTATTTACGGAATACATGCCTACATTATATTTATGAACTGGAGCTAGTGTCGTATTGCCCTAGGTTATAACCGTCTCATGATGAATATCATCCAATGAGTCACCGATCCAATGCCTACGAATTTATCATCTATTGTTCTTGCTAAGTTACTACTTTTGCTACAGTGCTACTTCTATCGTTACTGCTACAATATCACCGCTATCACTGTTACTATTACCGTTGCTACCGCTACTATCATCAAAACTATCATACTACTGTGCTACTAATCACTTTGCCGCAGATAATTAATCTCCAGGTGTGGTTGAATTGACAACTCAGCTGCTAATACCTTCAAATATTCTTTGGCTCCCCTTGTGTCGAATCTGTAAATTTGGGTTGAATACTCTACCCTCAAAAACTGTTGTGATCCCCTATACTTGTGGGTTATCACAAGTCTTCTTGAATTTTTCAAAGTCCTCTTCCTTTAGTGACGGATTGTCATCCTGAATCTTGGACCACGGTTCATTCTTCGCAATCGTTTTTTTCACCCAAACTTTCCAGGCGGACAAGTCATTGGTGAACGTCACCATCGCCTTGTCGTTTATCTTTGTCATGGCGTCATCATCCCATGGATCTTTGCTTTCATCCCGGTCGGGGAACAGGAACCTATTGTGCAACTTCTTTAGGAGCATGTGCTCAATATGTGGTATCTTCTTCAACTTCTCGTCATTAATGTTGGAGGTTTCCCTAAGGATGCATCCTAGTTGCTTGCCCCAGCACGACCACGCTTCCTCCGGCGTCGTTGGCTCTAATTTCTTGGGGTGCATATCCATGACCACAATTTGTCCGATGTCAAGCTCGTTTGGTCTTCATGTCCTCTTCTGCTTCGGTGCTTTACCGGCTACAACAACATCCTTGCCGGTCTCGGGGGTGGTGTCGGTACCGGTGCTAGTGTTGTGCTAGTGTCGGTGTTGGTGTCGGGGTTGCTACCACTGTCGCCACCATGCACCCACGTCTGGTGTTCGTATAGTTAATCAAAATAGTGATTTGCTGAATCGATGGGGTCTTCTTCGAGGCGAGAAGAACCCCCGGCTTCGGCTTGGCTAGACATGTTTCTTATTCAACAATTATAAATAAAAGATATAATGAAGAGAAAAAGGGGCCTATGTTTGGTCGAAATGTTGATTCATTCCCCCCAGCAAATCCCGGGCACTCCATATGTCCTAGTTTCTAGCACAAGTCGTGCCGAAAATCACGGAAATTTTCGGCATGACCTTTGCTAAAAAGTGGACATATGGAGTGCCTAAAATTTGCCAGAATGGAAATGAATCAACATTCGGGAAAAACATAGGCCACTCGGATATTCTTCGACAATTGGCACAAGTTCATATAACAGATTTTATGCTATCATCAAGAGAACATGGCAACATCATATAATAGATTTCCATGACTTAGCAAATTATCCAAATGTTAAAAACAGCAACATTGTATAGGTTACTGTGCATGCTTGTGCTAGTCACCACAAGGCATATCTTGCGCCTAAAACATCATCTAGGGTTTTATATACCCTAAACTCTCTCTCTCTGCTACCGCCCTAAACAAAATTTGCTACTATTTTTAGTGCAATTTGCTACTGTTTTTTTAGTTTAGTGCATTTTTGCTACTGTTTTTTTATTTATAGCTATTTTATATAGCTACAAAAAATTCCTAGCTAAATTTTATTTATAGCTATTTTATAAACATATAAAAAATATTTGTAGCTAGGCAATTTGCTACTGTTTTTTATTTATAGTTAAAAACTCCACTGTTTTATTTATAGCTAAAAAAGTCCACCGATTTTGCAATTTTAGGGAGTTACTATTTTTGATAAATTGCCTAGCTACAAGTAATTTGCTACTATTTTTTATAGCTAACATGTTTGCTATTGTTTTTATTTCCTAGCTAAATGCTACTATTTTTTATTTTACTAATTTTTTTAAAGCAGCAACAACATCACCTAATTTTGCGGTTAAAGAAATTTCTATAACTTTTGACTTATGAACCCTACAACCCTAGAAGTTTTCTTTGCTAATAAATATTTTATCCTAACAAAAATTACTAAATTGAACCCTAAAATTGATTCCTACTGCCTACCTAATTGAACCCTAAATTGAAAACCTGGTTTCATTTCTAAAAAAAGAAAACCTAATAGACAAAGACAGGGGGAGGTGGGGCAGGGGGTTGGCAGGACCTGAAGGGGTCGGAGCGGCGGCGGCGCGAACGAGGAGGAGGTCAGAGCGGCGGCAGCACGAACGAGGAGGCCGAAGTGGTGGCGGCGCAGACGAGGAGGAGGTTGGATCGGTGGCAGCGCAGACGATGAGGAGGCCAGAGCGGCGGGCAGGGGCTTGGGTCGGCATCGAGGTCCAGGTCAAGGGGCGACGGCTAGCGGGCAAGGACGACGGTAGCGCGCGACAGCAGAGGGGAGGGGGAGAGGTGAGAGAGTGGGGGGAATGGGACTTGGCAAAATTTTGAGCCCATGCGCGCGGTGGTTAACTGAAAATAGCAGTAGCGCTGGTTTAGGAACCAACGCTATAGCTAAGTTAGCTATAGCTTTGGTTCCTAAACCAATGCTACTGCTAACTATTCTAATTTTAATTTTTTAATTCTAAAATACAAATAGCACTAGCGCTTGACCAGTATCCAATGCTATAGCCAACTTAGCTATAGCGCTAGTTCCCAACCCAGCGCTACTGCTATGTTTCTTTTCTTTTTATTATTTTTCTTTTCTAGTTTCTAGTTTTCTTTTCTTTTTATTATTTTCATTTTTTCTGTTTACTTTTATTTTTCTTTTGTATTGCTTTCTCCTCTTTTGTTTTTTTTGTTTTTCTCCCGACGACGGTGCCTCCCTCCCACACTGCATGAATATCACCTTAACCATGCATGTGGTGGTAATTGAAGGGGGATACGATTCCATCATTTGACCTATAACAGTTACTTCAGTGCGTACACAAAATAGATATATATATATAAATGATGGTTTCTCAGCTGCGTCGACGATGTTTCACATTGAGCTCTTCCCTTTATTGTCCGTTGTCGAATAATTGAGCCCCTCGTTATGACTTTTTCGGAACCATTGAGTACGATCGTTCTTAGGTAATGTAGTATTGATTCTTCTTTTCACGTATGTTTCATCATCATCGTCATCTTCCCTCATCGGGTTGCAGTATTGGTCGTAGTCTTCCTCGTTGGCAACTCCATCCATTCTGACAATGTTCCTTTAACCTCTCTTCACAACAACACGGCTGGGATTGGTCTGGTCGGTTACGAAGAAGCATTGTGTCACGTGCTTAGCGTGTACCCATGGCTCAGTTTTGGTGATGACATTAACGTTCATGGTAGCGCTCTACGCGTCGGGTATAGAAATGGTAGTGAAATTCTTGTTTTCTCTTACAACGTCCTTAGCCCATCTGACACGGAACATCGTCGCATCGTGCATTCCAGCATAGTCAAGCTCCCAGATCTTTTCGACCCTTCCGTAGAATCTTTAAGTTGTGTCGTTGGTGTTGGTCACGCATTCAATCGTCACACCTGAGTTCTAGTAATCACTGTCCATGTATTTCGCCTTCGTGTAGAATGTGTACCCGTTGATATCGTATGCCTGATAGGTCGCGAGTTTGGGAACGGGGCCATGTGCTAAGGCATGTATGAGTAATCCTTCAGAACTGCCCTCTTATGGAGGATTAGCAAGAACCTGCCCTTTAAACCAACGCAAGAAAGTGGCGTTGTGCTCTACAATAACTTTGTCGTCCATCTTGAGCATCCCCTTATCACGGTACTTCTTTGCGGTGGTTTCTTTGTGCCGTGTCACATAACCATCTACCACATCTAGGTGTTTTAGCACTACTAAGTTAGCCCTGTCAAAGTCGTTCCGTCGATCCGAGTAGTCCACGTGCAATTCCCTTTGGCCGTTGTCGTGACCTTCTCCTCTGAGCCTCCCATCATGCTTCTTGACGGGCAAACCAACAACAAGGTCTCCGACGCCTATATAATTCTCGCAAAAGGAGATGCACTCATGTGTCAGATACCCCTAGACGATGCTCCCATCGGGGCGGGACATGTTACGAACGAATCCTTTAATGACCCCATTCATCCTCTAGAACGGCATCCTGCTGTGAAGGAATGTTGGCCGATGTCGATGATGTCGTCCACGATGTGGACACATAGATGCACCATGACATCGAATAACGCAAGCGGGAAGTACATCTCAAGCTCACATAGTATGACAACGGTCTCTTCCTATAGCCTTCGGAGCTGCTTCACACTGATGGACTTTCGAGAGATAACATTGAAGAAGTTGCAGAGACCAGTAAGCGTGTCATGGACGTGCTTGTCCATGATCCCTCAAATGGAAACCGTGAGTATCTCTATCATCATCATGTGACAGTCATGAGACTTCATCCTGCTGAACCTTTTCTTCTTGGGGTGTAGAAATGTACTTATCTTCCCATAGTAACCGTAACTGACTTTGATTCCCATAAGGCACTTGATTAATTGATCGATCTCCTTCGCACTTAAGGTGAAGCAAGAAGGGGGGCAATAATTCACCTCCTTCTTGTTGACTTTTCTACCCCTTTCCCCCTTCTCCGTCTTCGTCTCCATCTCCTCCATTGAGTTTTTACGATGGAGATCTTTCCTGATCTTCAAATATTCAAAGTCTTTCCTTGCCTTGGGCCGGTCCGTGGTCTTCTCCGGCATGTTCATCAGTGTGCCAAGCAAGCTCTTGAGGAAATTCTTCGTGATATGCATTTGATCAAGTCAATGAGGCAAGTCATGATTGGGCCAGTACTCCAAGTCCAATTAAACGAACCTCATTTTCCATACCTTCAGCAGCGGCTCCGGCACCTTTTTCATCTTTCTCGACGCGGGGCATTGTTCCCAGTTTTTCAACAGCTCGTTGATTTTGATGCCACTCCTCTTACGTGGAGGTCCTCGATGCTCAGCCAACCCATTGAATAGATCTCCATGCTTTCACCATGGGTCATCCTTCTCGAGCCATCTACGATGCCCCATGTACATGATTTTCCCGGATCCGCCATCTTTTGTTGACATAAGCTGCTGAGACATTGTATCATCCATGCACCTCGTGCATCCGCAGTATCCGTGGCACACCTGGCCTGAGGTATACCCGTAACCGAGATAGACGTGCACTGTCGTCATCAGCAAGGCTCTCATATAGAAGTACTGTCCTTTGCTGGTGTCCCATGTCCATGGTGGTGTTTCCCATAACGTGTCTACCTCCTCTTTCAGAAGCCTCATATACAGGTTAATATTATTTCCTGGTTGTTTCGGCCCTTGAATCAGCATGCTCATGTGTATGTACTTTGTCTTCATACACTTCCATGGAGGGAGGTTGTAGATCCATATAAAGACGGGCCATGTGTTGTGGTTGGTGTTCTGGTTTCCAAATGGATTCATGCCATCGGTACTCGCACCAAGCACGATGTTCCTTGGATCTTCTGCAGCAAATCCATATATGGCGTTGAATGCTCTCCACTAGCTAGCATCTGTGAGGTGTCTCATCTTCGGATCATCTCCATCGTTGGGCTTCTTCCTCTCTGCGTGCCAGCGCATGAGCTTTGCTTCCTTAGGATCTATGAAATACTGCTGCAGACGGGGAGTGATCGGAAAGTACCATACACCTTTCTTAGAAGCTTTCTTTCGTGCCTTCTTATATCGAGAAGCATTGCACACTAGACAGCTAGTTTTTTCTGTGTGCTCCCCTCGATAAATGATGCAATCATTGATGCATGTGTGGTACCTAATGTGTGGCAAATCTAAAGGGCAAACGATTTTCTTGGCCTCCTCGACACTAGTAGGACAGAGGTTCCCCGCAGGGAGAACTTTATTATATAGATACTTCAAATGCTCATCAAGGCTTTTTTCTGTCCATTTTTTTTCGCCTTCGTCTTTAGAAGTTTGAGCATGAAACTCAAGCGGGTCACCTTGGGATCGCAACAATCATACAATGGAGTCTTCGAGTCTACTTCAAGTTGTGTAAACTTGGCCTCCGCTCTAGAAGCAGCTCTCTCGCTAGTCGTACTCTTGCGAAGGAGGTCTTGAACGTGAGGGTCTTGCATGGCTGCACTTAGTAGTGTCAAAGACTACAGCGTGATCGCGCCTCTTCTCATCCATGTCTGGACTCTTCTTCGCCGTGTCTGGAATCTTCTCCCTCACCGTCATGTCCAGACTCTTCCCGGCCGCCATATCCGGCGCCATCGTCTTCGTGTCGATCGGTCATCTCTTTGTCCCACCCCATGTCATTATTCCCTGCCATGTGGACGTCCTCATCATCATCTTCACTTATCCACTGAGTATAGCCATCCATGAAACCATTCATCAGTAGGTGCGCCTTCAAAATGCCATGATCAAAAGGTTCCAAAAGGACTCCTTCTTTGCATCTTATACAAGGACATCTAATCCTGGTCTGATTATTTTCATACATGTCCATCATCGTGGATTGCAAGTATCGCTCCACCTTCCATCCACTCACCTTCATGACCGACTGCATGGTATAACAAGCAAAAGGGTTATAAACAAAATGCATGCATGCATCAAAGTCATATAAAAATTTCGCATGACCTTGCCTAAAAATAGGACATATCAAGTTTTCTCGAAATTCACCGAACAAAAATTAATCGACATTTTGGCAAAACATAAGCAACTCGGGGGGCATGTCACTCGCACAAATCTCTCCATATCCCAAACACACATATTCCCATTCTTGAAATGCACAACTTTTTACTCACCTATCTCCCGAGAAAGACCGGGCATGGTTAGATGAGGCCTTTCGCTACCTATAGGGATCGAAAGTGTGGATGGATAAATAACTAGCTAGATCTAGTTGTTGGGGAGGAGAGACGACTCTAGCTAACTAATGTAGAGGGAGAGGGATGAGCTAGCTAGATCTATATCTATGGAATGGAGGGAGAGCCAAATAAATGAGGAAGATAGAGAAGAGATGCCATTTACGGAGAAGAACTATGGTGGAGAGGGGCATTAATTGGGAGAGAAGAGAGTGTTGGGGAACGTAGCATGCAATTTCAAAAACTTTCTACGCTCACGCAAGATCTATTCAGGAGATTCATAGCAATGAGAGGGCGAGAGTGTGTCTACATACCCTTGTAGAACCAAAGCGGAAGCGTTGGCTTAACGCGGTTGATGTAGTCGAACGTCTTCTCGTTCCAACCGATCGAGTACCGAATGTACGACACCTCCGAGTTCTGCACAAGTTCAGCGCGATGACGTCCCTCGAGCTCCTGATCCAGCAGAGGGTCGAAGGAGTATATGAGTTTCGTCAGCACAATACTGTGGTGACGGTGATGGTGATATGATCCGCGCAGGGCTTCGCCTAAGTACCACGAGAATATGACTGGAGGCGTAAATTGTGGAGGGGGGCGCCGCACACGGCTAAGAGAAATTGGTGTGTGTCATAGGGGCGCCCCCTCCCTGTATATAAAGGAGGAGGGAGAGGAGGCCAGCCTAGGCATGCCCAAGTGGGGGGAGTCCCACTAGGACTCCTACTAGGATTCGGCGCCCCTTCCTTTTTCCGGAGGGGGAAAGGGGGAAGGAGAGGGAGTAGGAGAAGGAAAGGGGGCGCCGCCCCCACCCCTTGTCCAATTCAGTTTCCCCCTGGTGGGGGACGCGCCAGCCACCTTGTGGGCTGGTGTGCCTCCCTCCTATGTCTCATATGGTCCATATCTTCCATCGGGGGGTTCCGGTAACCCCTCCGGTACTACGGTTTGTACCCGATACACTCCAAAACCATTCCGCCGTCCGAATACTACCTTCCAATATATCAATCTTTACCTCTCGGCCATTTCGATACTCCTTGTCATGTTCGTGATCTCATCCGGGACTCCGAACAACCTTCGGTCACCAAAACACATAACTCATATAATACATATCATCATCAAGTTAAGCATGCGGACCCTACGGGTTCGAGAACTATGTAGACATGACCGAGACAACTCTCCGGTCAATAACCAACAGCAGAACCTGGATGCTCATATTAGTTCCCACATATTCTACAAAGATCTTTATCGGTCGAACCGCTATGTCAACATATGTTATTCCCTTTGTCATCAGTATGTTACTTGCCCGAGATTCGATCGTCGGTATCTTCATACCTAGTTCAATATCGTTATCGGTAAGTTTCTTTACTCATTCCGTAATGCATCATCCCGCAACTAACTCATTAGTCACATTGCTTGCAAGGCTTCATATGATGTGCATTACCGAGAGGGCCCAGAGATACCTCTCTGATACTCTGAGTGACAAATCCTAATCTCGATCTATGCCAACCCAACAAGCACCTTTGGAGATACCTGTAGAGCATCTTTATAATCACCCAGTTATGTTATGACATTTGATAGCACACAAGGCATTCCTCCGGTGTCTGGGAGTTGCATAATCTCATAGTCTGGAAGAATATGTATTTCACATGAAGAAAGCAGTTGCAATAAAACTGGACGATAATTATGCTAAGCTAACGGTTGGGTCTTGTCCACCAGATCATTCCACTAATGATGTGATCTCGTTCATCAAATGACAACTCATGTCCAAGGCCAGGAAATTTAACCATGCATCTTTGATCAACAAGCTAGTCAAGTAGAGGCATACTAGGGTCACGGTGTTTTGTCTATGTATCCACACGTGTATCAAGTTTCCGGTTAATACAATTCTAGCATGAATAATACACATTTATCATGAAATAAGGAAATATAAAATAACAACTTTATTATTGCCTCTAGGGCATATTTCCTTCAGTCTCCCACTTGCACTAGAGTCAGTAATCTAGTTCACATCGCCATGTGATTTAACACCAATAGTTCACATATTTATGTGATTAACACCCATAGTTCACATTGCC
Source organism: Triticum dicoccoides (assembly GCF_002162155.2). Taxonomy (NCBI): domain Eukaryota; kingdom Viridiplantae; phylum Streptophyta; class Magnoliopsida; order Poales; family Poaceae; genus Triticum; species Triticum dicoccoides. The sequence continues at coordinate 164,662,778 of NC_041381.1, forward strand.
CTGTAACCAACACCTAAAGGGTTTACTAGAGTCAATAATCTAGTTCACATTGCTATGTGATTAACACCCAAAGAGCACTAAGGTGTGATCATGTTTTGCTTGTGAGAGAAATTTAGTCAATGGGCCTGCCATATTCAGATCCGTATGTATTTTGCAAATTGCTATGTCTATAATGCTCTGCATGGAGATACTCTAGCTAATTGCTCACACGTTCAATACATATCTAGATTGAGACTTAGGGTCATCTAGATCAGTGTCAAAGCTTGCATCGACGTAACTCTTTACGATGAACTCTTTATCACCTCCATAACCGAGAAACATTTTCTTAGTATTCTTTAAGGTAACTAAGGATAATTTTGACCGCTGTCCAGTGATCTACTCCTGGATCACTATTGTACCCCCTTGCCAAACTCATAGCAAGGCATACAACTAGTCTGGTACACAGCATGGCATACTTTATAGAACCTATGGCTGAGGCATAGGGAATGACTTTCATTCTCTCTCTATCTTCTGTAGTGGTCGGGCTTTGAGTCTTACTCAACTTTACACCTTGTAATACAGGCAAGAACTTCTTTGACTGATACATTTTGAACTCTTTCAAAATCTTGTCAAGGTATGTACTCATTAGAAGTCTTATCAAGCGTCTTGATCTATTTATATAGATTTTGATGCCCAATATGTAAGCAGCTTTCACCAAGGTCTTTCATTAAAAATACTTATTCAAGTATCCTTTTATGTTATCCAGAAATTATATATCATTTCCAATTAATAATATCATCCACATATAATATCAGAAATGCTACAGAGCTCCCACCCACTTTCTTGTAAATACAGGCTTCTCCAAAAGTCTGTATAAAACCATATGATTTGATCACCTTATCAAATCGTATATTCCAACTCAGAGATGCTTGCACCAGTCCATAAATGAATCGTTGGAGCTTTCACACTTTGTTAGCACCTTTAGGAGTGACAAAACCTTCTGGTTGCATCATATACAACTCTTCTTTAAGAAATATCCACTTAAGGAATGCAGTTTTGACATCCATTTGCCAGATTTCATAAAATGCGACAATTGCTAACATGATTCGGACAGACTTAAGCATCGCTACGAGTGAGAAAATCTCATCGCAGTCAACACATTGAACTTTGTCGAAAACCTTTTGAGAAAAGTCAAGGTTGTAGATAGTAACACTATCATCAGCATCCGTTTTCCTCTTGAAGATTCATTTATTATCAATGGCTTGCTGATCATCGGGCAAGTCCACCAAAGTCCACACTTTGTTCTCATACATGGATCCTATCTCAGATTTCATGGCCTCAAGCCATCTGTCGGAATTTGGGCTCATCATAGCTTCTTCATAGTTCGCAGGTTCGCCATGTTCTAGTAACATGACTTCCAAAACAAGATTATTGTACCACTCTGGTGTCGATCGTGTTCTAGTTGACCTACGAGGTTAGGTAGTAACTTGATCTGAAGTTTCATGATCATCATCATTAGCTTCCTCTCTAGTTGGTATAGGCATCATAGGAATGGATTTCTCTGATGAGCTACTTACCAAATTGAGAGAAGTTACAATTACCTCATCAAGTTCCACTTTCCTCCCACTCACTTCTTTCGAGAGAAAACCCTTCTCTAGAAAGGTTCCATTCTTGGCAACAAAGAACTTGCCTTTGGATTTGTGGTAGAAGGTGTACCCAATTGTTTCCTTAGGGTATCCAATGGAGATGCACTTCTCTGATTTGGGTTCGAGCTTATCAGGCTGAAGCCTTTTGACATAAGTGTCCAAACCCCGAACTTTAAGAAACGACAACTTAGGTTTATTGCCAAACCACAGTTCATATGGTGTCGTCTCAACGGGTTTAGACGGTGCCCTATTTAACGTGAATGCCGTTGTCTCTAATGCATAACCCAAAAATGATAGTGGTAAATCGGTAAGAGACATCATAGATCGCACCATATCTAATAAAGTACGGTTACGATGTTCGGACACACCATTATGTTGTGGTGTTCCACGTGGTGTGAGTTGTGAAACTATTCCACATTGTTTTAAATGAAGGCCAAACTGGTAACTCAAATATTCACCTCCGCGATCAGATCATAGAAACTTTATTTTCTTGTTATGATGATTCTCAGCTTCACTCTGAAATTCTTTGAACTTTTCAAATGTTTCAGACTTGTGATTCATTAAGTAGATATACCCATATCTGCTCAAATCATCTATGAAGGTTAAAAAATAACGATACCTGCCGCGAGCCTCAACACTCATTGGACCGCATACGTTGGTATGTATTATTTCCAATAAGTCATTGGCTCTCTCCATTATTCCGGAGAAAGGAGTTTTAGTCATCTTTCCCATGAGGCATGCACTACAAAAAAAGACACATCCGTGACAATTTGGGCCGAACGAAAAAAAATTGTGTCATACTTATGACACTTCTATGATGATAATTGTGACAAAACCTGGTATCATCATAGATGTGGTGGGCTCCTACTTCTATGACAAAAAATCATGACAAAAAATGGGCTTTTCATCCTGGGTGGGCTGAAGACGCAACTACATGACATTCTTTGGGCCGTCCATGATGGAAAAAACCGTGGTAGAAGCGAGGGCGAGGAAAATATCGGGGAGTTCCCGGTTACGGTGGGTGGTCGGGGGCCGAGCGATGCGCGTTTCTCTCGTACCGCACGCGCGTGGGTGTGAGGCATTGGGCCCTAACTGAACCCGAGTGATTGCACTGCAGGCTACGCGTTACTGAACCCGAGCGATCGATCGATGGCTGTTAACTGAACCCGATCGAGCGATTCCTTCGCTACTGCTGCTAACTAAAACCGATCAATACTACCTCTGGATGAACAGTGAGCATTGTTGGGGGGTTTGGATGAATAGTGAGCGGTGGGGTGGATGAACATGACCCCGTGGTGTTGCCTATGGATGAACAAGACCCTGATCGATCGAGCCGGTTGGGGCTGGATGAACAGGACCCCGTGGAGCGCTGGATGAACAGGACGACCCCATGGAGGGCTGGATGAATAGTAGATGGTGGAGGGATGGATGAACAGTAGCCCGTGGAGGGGTGGTTGAACAGGAGCCCGTGGAGAGGAGTGGTTGGACAGTAGCCGGTGGAGTAGCGCGCGGTGGAGGCTGGATAAACAGGAGCCCGTGAATGAACAGTCGCAGGTGGAGGCTGGAGGAGGTCGACGGTGGATGAACAGTAGACCATGGAGGCTGGAGGAGGTCGACGGTGGAGATGAACAGTATCCCGTGGAGTCCCGTTTTGCGGTACGCCACACCCCTCCCGATGAAAAGGACCCCCGTTTCGACCATAGCGCTCGAACACAAGTCTGTCTCCTTTGTTTTGCCGTATGCCACACCCCTCCCGATCAACAGGATCCTGTTTCGACCGTAGGAGGTCCAACACAAGTCCGTTTCCTCCATTCTGTGGTACGCCAGACCCCTCCCGATGAACAAGATCCCATTTTGAACGTGACCGGTGGAACACAAGGCCGTTTCCTCTGTTCTGCGGTACGCCAGGCCTCCTTTCCATCGGCTGTTCCGTCCAAGCCCTCCCGATGAACACGACGACGCATTCCATTCTGACCCAGCCGGTTGGCTCCCCGTGAACATGACGACGATGTTGTTACTCCGTTCTGGCCCAGCCATGTACACGAGCCCTGGCCGTACGTATGTGCGAGTAGGCGTTCGAGACCCCACCAGTATGTACGTACGTGGCTGCATTTACTTTCTTGCACCCTGGCCACCGTACGTACGTGTACATGCTACGTGTGCGCCTCTACTACGACACCTGCGCACCTCTACATCGACCAGTATGTACGTACAAGTTCGCGACCAGAATGACAATGCTACGTACGCTTCGACCAGGTGGGTCCCGGCTGGCAGGCACTTTCTTGCGTGCAAAGATGTAGCTGGTGGATGCCAGCAGTCAGGGGGCGAATTGTTTTTTTTTGCCCGGAAGCACTTCCTTGCGTGCGAAGATATAGCTGGTGGGTCCAAGCAGTCAGGGGGGTGAATCATTTTTTTGGCCGGACGTACTTCCTTGCGTGCAAAAATGTAGTTGTCGGGTCCCAGCAGTCAGGGGGGAAACATTTTTTGCAAAATACGGTGGCCCGTGCGGTGGGTCCCTGCTATCAGGTTGAGGAATAATTATTTTGCGCGTGATAAGGAGGCACTTCCTTGCGACCACCATGGACCCAGCTGTCAGCCTCTCCATGTACAGTACTCTTCTGATGGAAGTCAGTCCTTGACCACGTTGACCACGCTGCACCGAGAGCACCAGGGCGGTGGATGACGGTGAGGCCTAGGAAGGGGATGACGCAGAGCCAGGGAAGACGCGGCAGTGGAAGCCCGCGCGAAGAGGAGTACGAGGGTTCACTGGTTCGGCTGTGGTGTGAGGCTGCCGTCGCCGCAGGGTCTGGCTAGCGGTGGGAATAGTAGGGGGCGATGAGGCCTCCACAGCAGCACAGCCGGCCATGTGTAGCGACCCGACTCGGTAAGAGTCGAAGTCTCTGTGCTTACCGTGCTAGTCCCTGGATCGACTTGCTAGCACACACAGTACTCGATGAAATAACAGAAATAACACACATCTCTTTATTACATCGATAGTCCAGGAGCAATACATTTATTACCAAATAGGGCATAGAGCCAATAAACAAATACTGCGGAAGCAAAGTAGTAAATGAGTCCAACTCCACGAGCAAGGTTGAGTGTAGAACATCGACCTATCGCACCTTAATCCTCGTCGGATATATCTGCAACGTGATAAGTTGCAGCCATATAGGTCAGTACATTGAATGTACTGGCAAGTCACATCATAAGTGTAATGAACCTACTTGTACATGCAATTTGGCTGGTGGAAAGCTCTAAGTTTAATTTTTGCATAAAGCTAGTTTTTCCCTATTGGAAAAGATGTTATTCTACTACTACACATTTGCATAGGATGAGTTGGCAAACCCAACTCCATCCGTTCCCAAGTTTCATTTAAATCCCAACTGTTTAATTAAAGGTGAGGAGATCTCCCAGCATTTTCACTACTAGAAGCTCAAGATGTCCGTAACCGGGGACACGGCTAATCGATTAGGTTGACACTCTGCAGAGGTTGCGCACTTTTCCCCACAAGACTCGACCACCTCCATGATCGGAAGATCGAGACATAGTCTTTCGAAAATGCTCCCCCTTAACCCACGGATAGGCCGGTACACCTACATCCTTCTACATCTGCTAGCCCATCCCGGAAGGGGTCACACTAACTACTCAACTAAGCCAGAGCCCATATTGGCTTGTGGCTGCACACGTAAGCTTCTAGACATGAGAATACGATTGATCTCTTTGAGCCTGAGTGGACGGTCCACTAGTGGTGCACCACCATGGATTTCCCATGCGTGCCCCACTGTACTTCGCCACCATTCCATCAAGTTTCCGCCCAGGTAGTTCATTAATTATCTTAGGTCCTACTTACTACCTTGTTACTCATACTTTACAATGTTCACTCCCCAATCCACGTCTACTTAGCGAAGCAACATAATGTAAAACGATGGCGACAATGTCATATGGTTCAGACCTACCTCAATGAACTACTGGGTGAAAAGCATAGTCATGCGGCATCAATTCCTACCATGCAGCCCTACCGCAAAGAACTAAGTGCATAAAAAAACATAGGTAAGGAAACATGATCAAGATGCAACTTGCCTTGGTACTGCTGGTTGAACTCTAAAGACTGAAAATATTCTGCTTCGCACTCCGGGCAATCTATCGCATAGGAGATAAACAAACATAAACAAACATTCAAGAGAACCAAGAAGAACATGCAAAGCAAAAGTCTCGGAAAAACCAAATGAACAACCATCACACTTAACTAGCATGAAAAATATTCTAGATGCAAAACAACATAGGCCTATGGTTCAAAGAGTGATGTGAACTATAGTGCGTACTATGCATACTAGTAAAAATATTAATGGGCAGATTCTAGTGTGTGAAAATTATTGTGACAAAGGTCCAGGTGATAGGGTTTGGCTACGGTGACAAAGTGCAAAAAGAATCAACTTAATCGGAGCTACGGTTTGGGAGATATGGCCATTTGAAGTTCGAATTCAAATTTGAATAAATTCAAATTTGAATCTGTCAAAAGTTTGCAAAAAGGATACCACTGGATAGATCTAAACAATACGAAGAATTTGCCGCTGGTTTCATCGAGTTTGGATCTACGGTTAAAAAGTTGTGGCTACGCGAAGTTTAGGGACTAATCTGCTAATTACAGGGACTAAACAGAGAAGAAAACTATCGCAAACAAGTCCCTGGCCACGTGGTGGCTCGTGGCTGGCCGAGCAGCGTCCGCTGCGGAGGCTATACGGCGAACGGCCGCTAACTAAGAAAAACAGTGGCGGCGGCTAACTAAAGAAAAACCGACGCTCGGTTTAAATAAAACCGGCCGGTCTAAGGGAACCGCGGTTAACCGCGTACCTCTTCGCAAAATAAAAAAAAACCGAACCTAATCTAATCTGGACCGTTGGGGTCCGATCTAACGGGCGAGGGTGGGGCGGCGGCTTACAGTGGGCTGGAGGTGGTGGCCGGCGACGACGAAGACGGCGGCGCGGCGTCGGTGGCGGAGGGGACGGCGGCTACGGCGGTCCTCGGCGTCGGGGAAGAAGACGGGGAGGTGCAGCGCGTCGAGGGCGTCGCGAAGGTGGTGGCGGCGTGCGTCGGCGACGTCCGGACGGGGCGGGGCTAGGACGGCGGGGCTCGGAGCTCCGGCGAGATGCGAACGGCGACGACGAGCGGTAGGGGCGCCGTGGGAAGATGCGGGACGGCGAGGATGGAAGAGGGGGTCTTGGCCTTTATATAGGCGAGGGGAGGGCGTCGGGGAGCAGCGGGATAAGCTCAATCCCGAGAGCTTCGGCCGGCGGGTTTGGGAGTGCGTGCGCGTGCTCATCCTGCGGGAGAAGCGGGAGGTTGGGGAAGATGAGGTGGAGCGGGGCCCACCAGTCAGTGGCGGCGGCGGTAGCGAGCGAGGGCGGGCGCGGGCGGTCGACCGGGCGGAAGGCGTCGGGCGCTGGGGCTGGCCTGGGGCCGAATGGCCAGTGGGCTGGCTGGCCTGGCGCGCTGGCTAGGCGCGCGCGTCCCTGGGCCGAACTGGTTTCGGTCCAGGCGGGTGAGTGCGTGCGTGTGTTTTTTTTTAAACAGAACACTAAAGTGGTCATAATTAATTCAAAAGAATTAATAAAAACACCACAATAATTTATAAAATAACTATGCAATATTTAAAGCCTAATGAACATTAACTTAAGCACAGAACATTTTGAAAATATTTCCTAATGCAATTAATGCACTTTTTGCAGATAAAATAAATACCAAACAAACTCCAAAACTTCAAATAATATTAAAAATAAAATTTCCCACTCTTTTATATTTTGAGGAAGTCATCTTATCCCCTCTCATTTGTTTTTCTCGAGTGGAAAGTATTATTTGAATTTTTTTTTAAAAACTCCAAAAATGCAAAGAAATATGATATGCATTGAATGATTCTATTAACATCCGAATTTAATAAAAATTGGGATGTTACAAACCTACCCCCCTTAAGATGAATCTCGTCCTCGAGATTCGGGTTGGCCAGCAAAAAGGTGTGGATGGTCCTGCCTGAGATCTTCTTCTCTTTCCCAGGTAGCTTCCTCCTCGGTGTGGTGACTCCACTGAACTTTGCAGAACCTGATGATCTTGGTTCGAGTGATCCTCTCTGCAGTCTCAAGAATCTTAATAGGCTTCTCCTCATAAGTCAGATCGCTCTCTAACTGAATTGCCTCGAGTGGCACTGTATCTCTCAAAGGAATATCCGCCATCTCTGCATGACACTTCTTCAGCTGGGAAACATGGAACACATCATGAACTCCTGTCAAAGCCTCTGGTAATTCCAACTGGTATGCAACCTCTCCTCTGCGTTCCAGAACTCTGTATGGTCCCACAAATCGTGGTGCTAACTTTCCTTTGACTCCAAATCTCTTAATACCTCGAAGTGGAGACACTCGAAGATATGCTCTATCTCCCACTTCATAGATCACTTCCTTGCGTTTAGCATCAGCATAACTTTTCTGCCTTGACTGGGCTATCTTAAGTCTGTCACGAATCAACTTGACCTTCTCCTCTGAATCCCTGATCAAATCAGGTCCAAATAATTTGCGATCTCCAACTCCATTCCACATCAAAGGTGTCCTGCATTTCCTGCCATACAATGCCTCGAAAGGGGCCATCTGCAAACTGGCTTGGTAGCTGTTGTTATGCGAGAACTCTGCGTAGGGTAAGTTATCATCCCAACTAGACCCATAGTCTAGCGCACAAGCTCTCAGCATGTCCTCCAGAATCTGATTGACTCTCTCTGTCTGCCCATCAGTCTGTGGATGGAAGGCTGTACTAAACTCTAGCCTGGTACCCAAAGTTTCATGCAACTGATTCCAAAACTTTGAGGTAAACTGTGTTCCTCTATCTGATACGATGCTCCTCGGAACTCCATGCAGACATACAATCTTGGTCATATATATCTTTGCCAGCTTAGCACTTGTATAGGTGGTCTTCACTGGAATGAAGTGAGCAACCTTGGTCAAACGATCCACTATCACCCAAATGGAATCATAACCTGAACGGGTCCTGGGTAACCCCGTGATAAAGTCCATACCAAGTTTATCCCATTTCCAATCAGGTATTGGCAACGGCTGAAGTAAACCTGCTGGTTTCTGATGCTCTGCCTTTACTCTCTGACATACATCACATATTGCCACATACTCGGCAATCTCTCTCTTCATACCGGCCCACCAAAAACTTTCCTTCAAGTCCAAATACATCTTGGTGTTGCCTGGGTGTATCGAATATGGTGAGTCATGAGCCTCCTGAAGAATCAACTTCCTGATCTCTGGTTCATTGGGTACACAAATTCGTTGCTCAAACCATATGGTTCCATTTTCATCCTCACGGAATCCTTTTGCTTTCCCTTTTCTCATCATTTCCTTTATCTCAGCAATACCTTGGTCCAACTTCTGGGCTTCTCTGATTCTGCCCAACAAGGTGGACTGTACCTCGAGTGCGGTAACATAACCTCTTGGAACTATTTCTAACTGAAGGTCTCTAAGCTCATCACATAACTCCTGAGGTAAATCTCCTGCTGTAAGGGTGTTAACGTAACTCTTACGGCTCAAAGCATCCGCCACAACATTGGCTTTTCCTGGATGATAATGCAGACTCATGTCATAATCCTTTATAAGTTCCAACCATCTCCTTTGCCTGAGATTCAACTCCTTCTGCGTGAAAATGTACTTCAAACTCTTGTGATCCGTGTAAACATCACAACGATTCCCAATAAGATAGTGTCTCCATGTCTTGAGTGCATGCACAACGGCTGCTAACTCCAAGTCATGCGTGGCATAGTTCAACTCATGAGGTCGAAGCTGTCGTGAAGCATAAGCTACAACTTTTCCCTCCTGCATAAGAACACCTCCAAGTCCCTGACGTGAAGCATCACAATACACCTGAAAGTCCTTGTGTACGTCAGGTAGGATTAGCACTGGGGCTGTAACCAAACGCTTCTTCAACTCTTGAAAGTTGGCTTCACACTCCTCAGTCCAAACGAACTTGGTGTCCTTCTTCAACAACGTTGTCATGGGCCTTGCAATCTTAGAGAAATTTTCAATAAATCTCCGGTAATATCCTGCAAGTCCAAGGAAACTGCGAATCTCGCCAACTGTGGTGGGTGCATTCCATTCTGTGACTGACTCTACCTTGGTAGGGTCCACTGCAATCCCTTCACCTGACACAACATGTCCAAGGAATCCGACTTCCTTGAGCCAAAACTCACACTTGCTGAACTTGGCATAAAGTTGATGTTCTCTGAGCTTCTCCAGAACCAAGCGCAGATGTTCAGCGTGTTCCTCCTCATTCTTGGAGAAAACCAATATGTCATCAATGAATACCACAACAAACTTATCCAAGAACTCCATGAACACCTTGTTCATCATGCTCATAAAATAGGCAGGGGCATTAGTCAAACCAAAGGACATGACTGTATACTCATAAAGCCCATACCTTGTAGTAAAAGCTGTCTTGGGTATATCCTTCTCACGGATCTTCAATTGGTGATAACCCGATCGAAGATCGATCTTGGAGAAAACACTAGCTCCTTCTAGCTGGTCAAACAAGTCATTGATCATCGGTAGGGGATACTTGTTCTTGATGGTCACCTCGTTCAAAGAGCGGTAATCCACACACATCCTCAAGGTTCCATCCTTCTTCTCTACTAAGAGTACTGGGGCTCCCCAAGGTGATGAACTCGGGCGAATATACCCTTTCTCTAGCAACTCCTTAATCTGTTTCTTGACTTCCTCCAAATCATTAGCGGGCATCCGATACGGCCTCTTGGAGATAGGTCCTGTACCTGGCAGCAACTCAATCAAAAACTCAATCTCCCGATTTGGCGGCATACCTGGTAACTCCTCCGGAAATACATCGGGATAATCCTTCACCACTGGTACTTCTTCCTGGACAACTCCCGTAAGAGAGTTCACCTGAGTCCTCTTAGGCTTAAGCCTGGATACATACTTGATCCTCTTCTTCTCTGGGGTGGTGAGAAAAATCGATCTACTAGCACAATCGATGGTCCCCTCATACTTGGACATCCAATCCATCCCTAGGATTACATCCAACCCTTGTGACTCTAGTATGATCATATCCGTAGGGAAAACATGTCCCCCTATGTTCAAAGGCAACTGGAAACATCCCTGACTAGCCATAGACTCGGCTCCTGGGGAACTCACTAGAATGGGTGCCTTAAGAGCTACGGTAGGCAACTTATGTCTATCCACGAATCTCCTCGATATGAATGAATGCGATGCACCAGTGTCAAAAAGAATGAGTGCTGGAAATAAATTAACCAAGAACTTACCAATCACTGCGTCAGGCTGTTCATAGACCTCTTCCACATTGACATGATTCACATGCCCCTTAGTGAAAGGATTAGGCTTCTTGCCTCCAGAATTCCCATTGCCATTTCCATTTCCATTCTGCGCCTCAGGACACTCATTGGAGTAGTGCCCTGTCTTCTTGCATTTGAAGCAAGTGATGTGACTCAGATCTTTCTTCATTGGTGTAGAAGAGTTGAAATGCTGCTGGTTGCCATTCCCTCCATTGCCATTTCCATGCTTGTGACCATGGTGGTTGTGTCCATTTCCTCCATGCTGAATGTGGCCTCCATGGTTATGATGATTCCCTCCAAACTTGCTAGTTCCTGATCCAGAACTTCCTAAGTACTGGCTATAGCGGGGTTTTTGTTGAACTCCAGAGTTATACTTCCCATGACCGTACTTTCTCTTACGATTCTCCATCTGCTGGTGCTTGCCCTCGAGAATGGTAGCCTTATCAACCAACTCCTGATAGTTCGCAAAGGTCACCACAGTCAACTGAACTCCCAACTCATCGTTTAGTCCCTCCAGAAACTTCTCCTACTTGGCTGCATCAGTGGCCACGTCCCTTGGTGCATAACGGGCCAACTTACTGAACTCATCAGCATACTGGGATACCGTGCGTCCTCCCTGGCGCAAGCTGCGGAACTCCTTCTTCTTCAGACTCATGGCTCCAGCTGAGACATGAGCAGTGCGGAATGCCTGCTGGAACTGAGTCCAAGTCACATTCTCCAAGGGGTATGTGGTGGTGTAGTTCTCCCACCAAGCAGCGGCCGGGCCATCCAGCTGATGGGCGGCAAACTTCACCTTCTCAGCATCATTGCATCCTGCCGTGGCTAGCTCCCTTCCTATCTTGCGGAGCCAGTCATCTGCGACGATTGGCTCCGTGCTGCTGGAGAACACGGGTGGTTTCAGCCTCAGAAAACGGGTAAGACTATCAACTGGGGGTGGCGGCGGTGGGTTGTTGTTGTTCTGGTTCTGGTTCTGAATGAGCATCTGCATAAGAGCATTCTGCTGCTGGATCAATTGCGTGAGCTCCGGCGGAAAGTTGAATTCTGGGTCACGTCTTGAAGGCATCTGATGGGTTTAGAGTGGATGAGAAGTCAGAAGAGAATAAGGCCTAGGGAGTAAAATCATACTACCCATATGCACATGTTAGTAATAAAACTTCAAATCACTCCAATTCAATTTCACTCAAAGGGGTTCACATGAACAATCAAACCTAAGGTAAGCCATGTCACAAGATTTGACAAGGTCTCACAAATGAAATAAAACTAATCGGATAACGAAATCAAATTTCTAACTCTCATGGTGGTATAAAATCTAACTCTCGTCGGATGAAGACCAGTCAACCATGTTGACATCAGGTGTCCTTGCATCACTGTCGGTGTCATCATCTCTAAGCTCATCACCCTGGTCCTTGTCCTGGCTGACATAGGCACCATACGAGTGATCCTCCTGAATGTTTTCTCCCTCATCCAGCTTCTCCTCGGCCTCCTCAAGCTCAAGCTTCAGATCGTCGATCTTCTCCTGTAGTGCGTCCAGCTCTCCCTCATGCTCGATGCGAGCGTCTTGGAGTTCCTCCTCGAGATCGGCCTTGCGAGTCATGAGGTTCTTGATGACGATCATGTTGTCAGACAGCTCCAGCTCCATCATACGAATGTGATCCTCCATGTCCTGGATATGGGACGCTATCGTCTCGTCCTCCAGGGTACGCACCACATCTCCTTTTGCGTCACGGTGTCCGTACATCACGAAGGAGGTCCTCTTGAGGTCTTCGTCATACTCCTCCCGAATGCGTCCGAGAGCAATGTGAGCAGCGATGCCCCTGCCCAAGCCCCATGTTGCAGTATCCACATGGAAATCAATGGGCTTGGTGCGGTTTCCGAGGATGCGTCCAGGGATATGGGCATCGATCCTCCAACATGTCTCCTCGGGCAGGGTGGCGGTGAAGGTTCCAGTGAATGTGGGAAGCCCAATCTTCAGGTGCTTCACGATCTTCACCAGCTGCTGTCCAAAAGGCATGGTCTCATCGGGCTGCTCAAACTCGACAATGGCGGACGACATCTAAATTTTGAAAGAGGGAAGAAATTAGTACAGAAGTAAAGAAGGTACGAGACCAAAGGATATATAGGGAAAGTGAAAAATAAAGTTTTATCCTATGGCTTTTCCATTTTCTAGGGGTCGCGTCCTACAGTCAACGTGTGCTCTGATACCATCTTGTAGCGACCCGACTCGGTAAGAGTCGAAGTCTCTGTGCTTACCGTGCTAGTCCCTGGATCGACTTGCTAGCACACACAGTACTCGATGAAATAACAGAAATAACACACATCTCTTTATTACATCGATAGTCCAGGAGCAATACATTTATTACCAAATAGGGCATAGAGCCAATAAACAAATACTGCGGAAGCAAAGTAGTAAATGAGTCCAACTCCACGAGCAAGGTTGAGTGTAGAACATTGACCTATCGCACCTTAATCCTCGTCGGATATATCTGCAACGTGATAAGTTGCAGCCATATAGGTCAGTACATTGAATGTACTGGCAAGTCACATCATAAGTGTAATGAACCTACTTGTACATGCAATTTGGCTGGTGGAAAGCTCTAAGTTTAATTTTTGCATAAAGCTAGTTTTTCCCTATTGGAAAAGATGTTATTCTACTACTACACATTTGCATAGGATGAGTTGGCAAACCCAACTCCATCCGTTCCCAAGTTTCATTTAAATCCCAACTGTTTAATTAAAGGTGAGGAGATCTCCCAGCATTTTCACTACTAGAAGCTCAAGATGTCCGTAACCGGGGACACGGCTAATCGATTAGGTTGACACTCTGCAGAGGTTGCGCACTTTTCCCCACAAGACTCGACCACCTCCATGATCGGAAGATCGAGACATAGTCTTTCGAAAATGCTCCCCCTTAACCCACGGATAGGCCGGTACACCTACATCCTTCTACATCTGCTAGCCCATCCCGGAAGGGGTCACACTAACTACTCAACTAAGCCAGAGCCCATATTGGCTTGTGGCTGCACACGTAAGCTTCTAGACATGAGAATACGATTGATCTCTTTGAGCCTGAGCGGACGGTCCACTAGTGGTGCACCACCATGGATTTCCCATGCGTGCCCCACTGTACTTCGCCACCATTCCATCAAGTTTCCGCCCAGGTAGTTCATTAATTACCTTAGGTCCTACTTACTACATTGTTACTCATACTTTACAATATTCACTCCCCAATCCACGTCTACTTAGCGAAGCAACATAATGTAAAACGATGGCGACAATGTCATATGGTTCAGACCTACCTCAATGAACTACTGGTGAAAAGCATAGTCATGCGGCATCAATTCCTACCATGCAGTCCTACCGCAAAGAACTAAGTGCATAATAAAAACATAGGTAAGGAAACATGATCAAGATGCAACTTGCCTTGGTACTGCTGGTTGAACTCTAAAGACTGAAAATATTCTGCTTCGCACTCCGGGCAATCTATCGCAAAGGAGATAAACAAACATAAACAAACATTCAAGAGAACCAAGAAGAACATGCAAAGCAAAAGTCTCGGAAAAACCAAATGAACAAACATCACACTTAACTAGCATGAAAAATATTCTAGATGCAAAACAACATAGGCCTATGGTTCAAAGAGTGATGTGAACTATAGTGCGTACTATGCATACTAGTAAAAATATTAATGGGCAGATTCTAGTGTGTGAAAGTTATTGTGACAAAGGTCCAGGTGATAGGGTTTGGCTACGGTGACAAAGTGCAAAAAGAATCAACTTAATCGGAGCTACGGTTTGGGAGATATGGCCATTTGAAGTTCGAATTCAAATCTGAATAAATTCAAATTTGAATCTGTCAAAAGTTTGCAAAAAGGATACCACTGGATAGATCTAAACAATACGAAGAATTTGCCGCTGGTTTCATCGAGTTTGGATCTACGGTTAAAAAGTTGTGGCTACGCGAAGTTTAGGGACTAATCTGCTAATTACAGGGACTAAACAGAGAAGAAAACTATCGCAAACAAGTCCCTGGCCACGTGGTGGCTCGTGGCTGGCCGAGCAGCGTCCGCTGCGGAGGCTATACGGCGAACGGCCGCTAACTAAGAAAAACAGTGGCAGCGGCTAACTAAAGAAAAACCGACGCTCGGTTTAAATAAAACCGGCCGGTCTAAGGGAACCGCGGTTAACCGCGTACCTCTTCGCAAAATAAAAAAAAACCGAACCTAATCTAATCTGGACCGTTGGGGTCCGATCTAACGGGCGAGGGTGGGGCGGCGGCTTACAGTGGGCTGGAGGTGGTGGCCGGCGACGACGAAGACGGCGGCGCGGCGTCGGTGGCGGAGGGGACGGCGGCTACGGCGGTCCTCGGCGTCGGGGAAGAAGACGGGGAGGTGCGGCGCGTCGAGGGCGTCGCGAAGGTGGTGGCGGCGTGCGTCGGCGACGTCCGGACGGGGCGGGGCGAGGACGGCGGGGCTCGGAGCTCCGGCGAGATGCGAACGGCGACGACGAGCGGTAGGGGCGGCGTGGGAAGATGCGGGACGGCGAGGATGGAAGAGGGGGTCTTGGCCTTTATATAGGCGAGGGGAGGGCGTCGGGGAGCAGCGGTATAAGCTCAATTCCGAGAGCTTCGGCCGGCGGGTTCGGGAGTGCGTGCGCGTGCTCATCCTGCGGGAGAAGCGGGAGGTTGGGGAAGATGAGGTGGAGCGGGGCCCACCAGTCAGTGGCGGCGGCGGTAGCGAGCGAGGGCGGGCGCGGGCGGTCGACCGGGCGGAAGGCGTCGGGCGCTGGGGCTGGCCTGGGGCCGAATGGCCAGTGGGCTGGCTGGCCTGGCGCGCTGGCTAGGCGCGCGCGTCCCTGGGCCGAACTGGTTTCGGTCCAGGCGGGTGAGTGCGTGCGTGTGTGTTTTTTTTAAACAGAACACTAAAGTGGTCATAATTAATTCAAAAGAATTAATAAAAACACCACGATAATTTATAAAATAACTATGCAATATTTAAAGCCTAATGAACATTAACTTAAGCACAGAACATTTTGAAAATATTTCCTAATGCAATTAATGCACTTTTTGCAGATAAAATAAATACCAAATAAACTCCAAAACTTCAAATAATATTAAAAATAAAATTTCCCACTCTTTTATATTTTGAGGAAGTCATCTTATCCCCTCTCATTTGTTTTTCTCGAGTGGAAAGTATTATTTGAATATTTTTTTAAAAAAACTCCAAAAATGCAAAGAAATATGATATGCATTGAATGATTCTATTAACATCCGAATTTAATAAAAATTGGGATGTTACACCATGGGAGGCAGAAGCATGCCGCACGACCAACGCTACTTTGGGCGGCTGGAGCAAGAAGACTAGAGGTTGAAGAAGCACTACGGCCGTTGGATGGACATCGTACGGTCACTGGAGCTAGAATCGTTCATATTGACTAAGTTGACAAAGCCTTCCGTCCCCGTCAACTTAGTAGGCCCACAAGTCAGCCTCCCACCGAGGAGGCTCCCAGCTAGCAGGGGGTATTCATTTTTTTTTGTGCGTAATAAGGAGGCACTTCCGGTGGGTCCGAGTTGACAGAGGGGGGAACGTTTTTTTCACGAAATTCGGTGGCCCGTCCGATGGGTCCCAGCAGTCAGGGGGAATGTTTATTTCATGAAATATGGTGGCCCGTCTGGTGAGTCCCTGCTGTCAGGTGGAGGAATAATTATTTTGCGCGTAATAAGGAGGCACTTCCTTGCGGCTGTCGTGGACCTAGCTGTTAGCCTCTCCACATACAGTACTCTTCCGATGGAAATAAGTCATTGACCACATTGACCACGCCGCGCCGAGAGCACCACGGCGGTGGACGATGGCGTGGCCTAGGAAGGGGATGGCGCAGAGACGGGGAAGATGCGACAGTGGATGCCCATGCGGAGAGGAGTACGAGGGTTCACTGGTTCGGCTGCGGTTTGAGGCTGTCGTCGCCGCAGAATAATAGGGGGTGTGGGTGAGTGGAGGGATGGCCTGGCTAGCGGTGGGAGTAGTAGTGTGCGGTGAGGCCTCCGCGGCAGCACAGCCGGCCACGAGAGGCAGGAGCAGGCGGCACGACCGGCGCTGCTTTGGGCGGCTGGAGCAAGAAGACCAGAGGTTGAAGAAGCACTACGGCCGTTGGATGGACATCGTTCGGTCACTGCAGCTAGAATCATTTATATTGACTAAGTTGACAAAGCCCTTGGTACGCGCCAACTTAGTAGGCCCACAGGCCAGCCTCCAAAATGGTGAGCCCCAGATGTTAGGGGAGGAATCATTTTTTGGGCGGCCGAAGCTAGAATATCCGAGATTGAAGAAGAAGCACGACATCCGTTGGATAGACATCCAACAGCCACTGCTGCTAGAACCGTGTGTTGACTATAATAAGTTGACAAAGCCTTGCATACGTGTCAACTTCCTTTTTTTAGGGGATGCATCAACTTAGTAGGCCCACAAGTGTGTGGTAGAGAACTTATAGCCCATTTGCGATTTGTAAGAATGTACAACCCATTTTTGAATTCTAATGGAATTTACTACACCCCATTTACAGTTTGTTAAAAGTACAACCCATTTTCTAGCTAGGACAATGATTAATAATTTCAACCAACCGTTCAAGATAGAATTCAATAAAATTTCCCACATTTGATGGGATCCGAAATATTTTTATCCCGAAATTTCTAGTCAGATTAAATATAAATTTGTATTACATAAAAATCCAACGAAACATTGCGCGTGCAACAATTAAAAATTAAGATTTTCAAAATCCATAAATAATATTTTATAAACTAATTTCGTGTTTGGTGCATATTTTTATAGTTACTGTCCAATTTTTATAATTACAACCCATTTATAATTTTTTAAGCCCATTTTCCTGTTAAGCCTAATGCATCCCTCCTAGGAAAGATTTGCAGCCCAGCGGGGCGGAGAATAACAAGTTGACCTTGCCTAGGTATTCCTCAAAAAAAGTATAGCTGGGCTAGCCATTTTCATCTTGAAAAAAATTAATATCTGGGCTGGATATCTGGCCTGGGCTAGACGGGCCACAGCACGCCCAGTTATTACCCTTCTCTCCTCTGAACAACAACGAAAACATCGTCAAGAAAAACTCTAAAGTGATCACGCCTCAAAAACACAAATACTGCTCGAGCTGCTTGGTCCCAGCAGTCGGCCACACCTTGTGCAATTCTCTCATTTATATTGACTACATAGGTTGACAATGGTGTGGGACTGTGATGTCAGGAAACCAGGAGGAACCAAAAAAAAATATAGTTGTACATAATAAGGAGGCACTTGCGTAAGTACGGCTATGGCCCTAGTGGGTCCCTACTATCATCCAGTCAAAATAAAGTCATCTCCTGAATCCTCATGTTCGTTGACCATGTTAACAATGCTCGGTGCCACGGCGAGCGCAACAACTCGAAGGACGACGGAGAGGGCCTCGCAGGCCCTACGGATGGTCTGATACAACACCCGCTGCTCATTCAGGAAGCCAGGATCCTAGGACACCTATGAGCACCTTCGAGAGACTGAGACGGCATGAAACGGTAAGGCCGCGCTTGGGAGCTCTGGTTTATTTCACACCTGTATTAAGATACAAGTGTAATTTACTCGTCATCGGAAACAACACGTAAAATATATGCATAATGAAACCAAGGGCCCGTGGTCTGTAAGTAAAACCGGCGGGTTACGCGTGTAATTTGAGAGACCAGTGTATATTTTACTAGTCAAAATTGACCAACCAAGTGCTTCGCCCGAGACCATCTGCTTTTCTTTACAAGCGGTTTTGGTTGGATAACGACGATCCAATCACGGCCTAAGATGATGAGTTGGTCGGAAGATCATATGGTTTCACGTCTAACCTACCCGACTTGTCATATAGGCTATGAATGAAACATAAGACGATGAACTTCTTAAGCACGGAAACAACAGAAGAGGATGATCTTCTTAACAAGCTAATCACTGGCATTAGATCGACATGCAAAACAATACTAAGCCTTATTCTCAGGAGGCACGGTGAAGAGCTCGTGATGGCACATGCCACAACATTCCAAGCTCAACTTTGCAATCAAACACAAGGCCTGGCATTACATAGACAATATTCAGAACAAACTCTTAACACAGGAATATCTCAGCATAGTAACTATTTACTTCTATACTGAACATAGGAATAGGAAAAAATGATCGACGCTGCTCACAGCAGAGGGCGTCCCACTCAAAAATATCAAATGCATGTCTTATGGCCTTGTGTTTGACCAATGTCTTCTTGCTAACATCAATGATTAAACTTTGACAAGCTTTTCCCATTCAAAACATGTAATGCATATGATCATGGAGTCCTGTCATGGCTTCTTGTACTTGTTTGGGCACTTTTTGCCCGGTACACTCCACGTGTTGTAGAGTTGCCTATGCTCTCTGCAGACTAGTCATGTCACCAGCATCTACTAATAATCTGTAAAGCTTCTCGGTCATTCCTTCTATAATGTAGCACAAACAGTGACTGCTTCTTTCTGCAAAGTGGAACGACCAACTGGACCCAGTAATGCAGTAGTTTGCCTTGGACACATTGGCTCCTTTTGTGGGTTCAACTAAAATCAAAGTCGTAATAAAACCAAGCTTTAATTTTGATATCCCTGTAAGCAACAATAGGTATAAGGGAAACAATTACTGACAAATAACGATTGATGACTTGTACTCCCAGAAGAAAAGCATCTACTGATCTACCTTATCTTAATGGGAAACAAAGCAGGAGAGTAGCAATTCTCCATCAGTATGATTCATTCATATTGACTGGGACATTATCTTAACAATGCCTTGTTTCAACATGTATAAAGAACGACAAAGCAGAAAAGTACCATTCCTAAAACAATGCGACTGATTCATTTTAACAGATACATTATCTTAACAATACCTTTGTTAAACATGTAGAAAGAACTACAAAGCAGAGTACCATTCCTAAAACAATGCGACTGATTCGTTTTACTAGAGGCAAAAAAGGAATCAATTACTGGCCAATAAAGGAGGATGAAACATGCGGCCACAAAAATGGTAATCTCGCCAATCCCTAACAAGTGTTGTAGTTTTGAACTAAGATTCAGTAGTTAATTAATTCTGAGAGTGGCATTGCTTAATTTTACAAGTGGCATTAGATTAACAAAACACATAAATAGTTCCAGGGGAGAGTGGGCGCAACAACAGCATGTGCTTCCATCTACTTATAAAGGGGGTGATGTAGAGTTTTGTTGTAACAAAGAAACAAGCATCATGTCTGGGTTGGAACAATTTTTTTTCACTTAATGGTAAAAGACAACAGTTCAATAGCTTCAATTCAACATTTATCCAAAACAGTACCAATACAAGTAGCACAACATCTCAAAGCACACTGCACCATCATGTGGATGAAAGTTGGTACTGACCTTTCTTGGCCAAGATTTGAAACAGCTAGGGAGGAGGATTTGAATGAAATGCCAACACATATATGAAAATCAAATCTCGTTTTGTGAAGTTCCACCAAAATTAAGCAAAGTCGCTGGTGTGACATTCAAGTTGAACTGCACAAGACACTCTTAAAACATAAGTGTTTCGCGTAGCGAAGCAAAATGCCGCAATAGCAACAAGTTGAATAGATATCCATGTTTAAACAGAGGAAAAAAAAGGAATCAATTATTGGCTAATAAAGGAGGATGAAACATGCGGCCACAAAAATGGTAATCCCGCCAATCCCTAACAAGTGTTGCAGTTTTGAAATAAGATTCAGTAGTTAATTCTGAGAGTGGCATTGCTTACTTTTACCAACGGCATTAGATTAACGAAAAGCATAAACAGTTCTAGGGGAGAGTGGGCGCAACAACATATGTGCTTCTGTATACTTATAAAGGGGGTGATGGAGAGTTTGTTGTAACAAAGCAACAAGCATCATGCCTGGGTTGGTCCCATTTTTGTTCACTACTTAATGGGAAAAGACAGCAATACAATAGCTTCAATTCAACATTTATTTAAAACAGTACCAATACAAGTAGCACAACATCTCAAAGCACACTGCACAATCATGTGGATAAAGGCCTGTGCTAACCTTTCATGAGACGACCATGATAAAGTATGAATCTACCAACACGAATAGGAAATCTAATCTCGTTTTGTGCAGTTGCACTGAAATCAAGCAAAGTCTTTCGCGTAGCGAATCAAAATGTCGCACTAGCAACAAGTTGAATAGATACCCCTATTTTAACAGAGGCAAGAAAGGAAACAATTACTTGCCGATAAAGGAGGATGAAACAAACAGTGACAGAAAGAAGCATCTAACTTATCTTGATGGAAAACAAAGTAGGATAGTAGCATTTCTAAAACGCTTGCATTGATTCATATTAACAGAGACATTCTCTTAAAACAACATTCATTAAAAAATGTAATTTACTTTTAACAGTGGCATTGCTTCAATTTTTCGGTAGCATTCTTAGATTAACAACGGCAAAATAGTTGTATGGGACATGCCAGCACCATGTGCGTCCACACGTATAAATGGGTGATGCAGAGTATGTAGCCAAGCAGCATATCTGCTTTGGTCCCATATTTGTTCTCTTTGAACCTTTTTCCTATGTGAGGGCAGCAAATCTAGTCATGCACAAACTACCCAACCCACTAGTTTCTTTCCCTTTTCAACAAAGAGATTGGTTCCTTACAGATGTGTGTACTAGGTTACCCCCTTTTTCCCTTTTTGACCAACAAAGCGGCTGGATAGCCAGTCTATACTAATTTCCGTCCCTCCTTTCCTCATTGAACCACGTCCTAGATTCATGCTCCACCCCACTGCACCCTTCTTTCATCTTTGAACCAAGACCTAGATTCGACTACAGATCGAAAAAGATCCACATGCAGCTAGAGCAAAGATGGTTTCAAAGAAACTTATACCTTAGGGTCGTCGGGATGTGGCAAGGCGTGCGGCGGGAGGCCGGATCTGCCCACACTACGTACGACAGCGAGGAAGAAGGGGTCGGTGGCCCTCCCACACATGCGCTGGGTGAAAGAGAACAGCGCAGCCGGCAGTGGATTGCCTCCCTCGCCAAAGGCGATAGAGTGAACGATGCACCTCCTCCCCTTCCCGGTGCGACGGGATCCAAACGCTTCCTTCACCAGCTGTGAGGGGGGAGAGAGAGACAAGAGGCCAACGCAGTCTTGTTTAGATCTGAAGAGAGGGTGAGAGACTGTGAATATAGCAAACCCTAGCAAAGGAACGCTGAGCCTCCAACCCGTTAAGGCTTTTGGTTTTAAATGAGGTGCACCATCATTGATTTGTTTGCTAATTTACTTGCATGTAAATATATCCATGTTTGAGATAGCGTCAACCAGTTTAAACTTTCTAATTTGGTCTCCTTTTTATTCCTTTGTATGTATATACCCGTCATATATTTTGATATGTGTATACGTAGGATACGAATATGTGAGAAGTGAGAGTATCCAATATATAAGTTCATACTCAAGATATTTCTCCATACGGACATACCTATATATCTGAAATTTATGTGTACGTACTCATAAATGTCACGTAACTATATATTTTCTGGGTATGTACTCATACATTTCACATCGGGTATGTAGTTGTGCAGAAATACGTCGAGTATGCACATACGTGAAAATATATGGTAATTTACATCTCACATATCCATAAATATTTCGGGTATGTACATGTGGGGTATTATACCTAATGGAAATATTTAAGTGTTGCTGCTATACCTAATCAAAATACACATACTCAAGGTATTGTACCTAATAAAAATATACGCATACTCAAGATACCCATGTGTACGTGCAAGTAATTCAACTAAAATACGCATGCATACCCTGCTAATTACAAATCGTTTTTCTCTCTTGCTAATGAGTATCATGTACCTTCCATCTGTGAAACTTCAAACATGGCAAGAAATGAGAGATAATTAATCGGGGCGCATTAATTATTAGTTTCTCCCTCCTATTATGTGTCTCAATATGAAACGTTACCATGCATGGTGTGTCGGGCTGTATTTATTGCATTCAATTAGTAATTATGTCATAATTATTTTGATCAATGTTTCAAATGGAATAATCCGTTAACAAACATACCCGTTAGGACAACACGCATCTAAATGCAATCTAGTGGTGGAAAGACATGGAGCCTGAGCACCTA
>NC_041381.1:164686534-164700294 GCF_002162155.2 Triticum dicoccoides
GTAGTGCAGCGAGAGTGTGGAGAGTGCAAACCCTAGCAAACAAGCGTTGAGGCTCCAGCTTATATATATATATATATACTGTAGTACGAACTGAGCTCCGGTGCCTTAACTGCACCTGCTTTTGGTTGTATGACAGGTGGGCCAACCACATTTTGGGACCACTTGTCATAAACCCAAAGGCAGGTGCACTAAAGCCAATGAAGTTGCGTCCATATAGTACTCGTGTATACGACTAATATACAGTCGAGTGGTTTTCTTATTCTCTCCATAACAATCATTTTAAATTGTGTAAGTACGAAACGAAACTCTTTATTTAACGTACCAGTGAAGAAAACTACTACTCCCGCTGTTCCTAAATATTTGTCTTTCTAGATATTTCAATAAATGACTACATACAGAGCAAAATGAGTGAATCTACACTGTAAAATGTCTATATACATCCGTATGTGGTAGTCCATTTCAAACCACTTGAAAGACAAATATTTAGGAATGGAGGGAGTACTTTCAATGAACTATTGATCCACGCGTCCTGGTGGCACTTCCTGTCCTTCGCGTGTGGTACACTATCCTCCCTTAAGTGAACAACCACACATGCGCCAAATTATTGGAAACGTGTGAGAGTGTGTACAAATAAAGAATTTTAATTTCAATTATTGGAAAGGTTTGAGAGTATGTATAGTTTAGCTAGAGAGAAAGTTGTGAGAAGGCTTAGAAATCAATACAAAATTTATGCTCTTAGTACCAACGTTGATCCTTCTTCAAGGAAACATTTGGTTCATAGCCAATTGTGTGATAGAATTGCACCAACGTGTAAGACAACTGCATCTCCAACGCAACCAAGGTGAACTGACGAAGGATATCATCTTTGTGGGTAACAAGCAAAGAGCACTGATGGAAGACAGCTTGTTTTTCATTAAAAATTGATCAGCTTCACTAGCCGATGCAACCATGAGGCGCGATCATGAGCATCGATAGGTCATCGTGGTGATGCATCATCCATTTGGCATCAAGTTTGGGTGAGGCACCTATGAAGTTCGACAAATCCTCACTGTGGTCTGTTTCTTCTCAGTAATCAAGCTCGAGGAAGGAAGAACCACATGGCAGAGGACAGTGAGGCGGAACAACAATGGCCATCCAATTTTGTGCAGTTCCACTAAAATTAAGGAAGACATGCCCGGGTATGGAGATACGCATCGTTGTTTCCAAAAATATAAAAAAGGGATATAGTGTTGTTACTTTGTTTTACAAGATTAACAACGACATCTCAATTGTCAATAAGAATTAATGAAAAGTACACCAACAAGCAGAAACATCATGATTATCTTGATGGGAACTAAACTAGGATACCCGAGAAAAAAACATTTCTTCATTTAACCAGTGATAGTATTAGATTAGCAGCAGCAATAGGAGCATATGGACAATGATCGCACAACCACCATGTACTTTTTGTCGAAACAACACGTATACCTCCGCCGAGGCATAAATCAGGAAAACTTTTCGAGTGGCATTTCCTCTATCATAGTAGGTGATGTTGGACCAAGCCGACGAACCCTAGCTACTATACATGGGGAGCTGGGGAGTAGTCGCGTAGAAGAAAACCCGCATGCAGTGACCTGGGGAGCTGGACTAGTACAAGAAGTTATACCTCAGGTGGGCGAGATGTCGCTTAGGCGGGCGGATGGGATCTTCCCACACGACGGCAGCAAACAAGGGCGCGGAGGACCTTCGTCTGTGCCAGCACCGGCTCCGAGAGGACGGTGCGTATCGGCTTCCTCCATCGCCGACAGCTACAACGTCAACGCTGCACCTCCTCACCTCCCGCAACGGACGGGATTCGGCTGGATTTGTGACCACTGGTAAGGAGAGAGATAGAGTGGACACTGTCATCTTGTTTTGATATGGAGAGGGTCAAAGAGCGAGACGCGAGAAACTCTATCAAACAAGAGGCTATAATTGAGTAAAAAAATCTCTCCATAGCAGTGGTTTTAAATAGAATACGCGCGTTCCCGGAAAAAAGAAACAAAAACTGGCGGACAATTTTTTAACGTACCAAGAAAGAAAACTCGATCAAAAACACGCCCCTGCTTCCAGGTTGCGAGAGTCGTCGCGCACACACACATAGACATAGACATGCATATCCGTGTTTACGTAAAATTCCATTTCCATCTCCATCTCCAATCATATTTCTCCAACTGTCACATTATTTACGTTGTTAATTATATACGCAGCAATATTAACGTACAACATCTCTTGTTTGCGGGCGTTCGGACCGCTGCCACGGCCGCTCCTGACCAACCCGAACCCTCTTCATCACCCACGTGTGCTTCCCGCCTGAAACGGTCAGTGCCGCATTCATTCCCGGCTAGAGCGGACGCGACCTCTCACCGGCGCCGGCATTGAAGCGGCGCGCCAGCCGAGAGAGCGTCGCCCGCGCCGCTTCCTGGTGCACGCGACTGCTCAGCGTTCAAAGGTCGCAATAGCTGGCCACAACATGCATGTAAAAAGTTCTTGGGAGTCCGTGCTATATCTAGCTATCCTCCCCCAACTCGTCAATCTCTTCCAGTAGTGTTAGTACACCATGGCGCAATCCATCGACAAGCTGGCGGGAAAGTTATCGTATACTCGGTTTGCGGTGAGTGGCATGCTGAGCGGCCGTGTGGGGTCGAGCCGTGGAGGAGGGTGAGACATGAATGCGACAGATGTGATTTAAACGTTGGTTTTGCTTGATGGCGCGATCCAATGAAACGAAACGCTGGTTTCTCTCCGTTTCCATTTTTTCTCCGGAAAAACGGAAATTTTCCACTCCATTTTCATTCCTACTCCAAGGTTGCCCCGATACAACATTCCATCAAATACAAAGGAAAACTAACATGCATGCTGATGCATCTCAATGATTTACAGATCATAGCCAATATTTACTTCATAACTACAGACAAAAGTTGTGAGAGCGTGTACGAAAGAAAAACTACTGCTTGGGTCACTACAACTTAAACCCTAAACCCTAAACATGATTCAATTTCCTGGCCAGGTAAAACCTGTCGAAGGAAAGACGGCTGGCACCCTCGGATCATATGATGCTTTTGTGCATTTCCACTAAAATCGAGCTGAGCATCCCTGATGGCAAAGATATTGAAGAAGTGTGATTAGAATAATAGTACTGACATTAGTTCATGAGACATAAACTCATCACAAGTAGAAGCCGGTAGAAGTAGAGAAAGATCGACATGGAGATGAAGCTACGTGGGGAGTTGCGGTAGTGGAGCGAGCCGGCTCCAAAAGGAAGATGGACTACCTGGGACGTCGGACTGTAGCTAGAAGGGCGGTTGGGACGTGGCATCGGCCCATACCGTGGTGACCCCCAATTGGGACGCATCGATTGTGGGTTTTCTCCCTCGCCAATGTCGACCGCGTCTACGTAGAACATTGTTCCCTTCCCCCGGCTGCGGGATTAGGCCGGATATGTGACCAGCGGTGTGGCCACTATCGTTCTATGCTTGTGAAGAGAGCAACCCGAGCAAGCAGGCTTGTAGCTTAGGCTCCTGCTAGTGTATATATAGTGGGGTTTTTTTCTCTCCATATCAACAATTTTATATTGCATACGTGTCATTGAAGAGTGAAATGATGGTTGCTTCTTCCAACTAACTTACTGTGCGATTTGACTGCTCCTTAGTGGCCCCTACATGTACTCCCCCTACGTGTATGCAACAGTCACACGTACACATGGACGCAAACACGCGCGCGATGCCCTAATGCATGCATGTCCAAGCACACGACGGAACACACACGGTCACGCTCTAGTGCTCAACCTACATGTGCATGCACACACATACTCAGCCAGGGTGAGCTAGTGACCGTATAAACACCGGAAAATGTATATATTGAGCGCAATGAGCCTATTATGAAGTACACTGACCGTATTTTTACAAATATACAGTGACAGACAGTGTATTTATCTCGTTTGAAATTAAGCCATGTTAACCGAAGAGGAGGCAGTATGGACTAGCATTACTTTGTTGTGTCCCGTCAACTTGCCAAACGAGGACAAGCTTGCAGGACGGGAGAAGCTTGCGCGCGGTGGCTCACAGGACAAGGAGAAACTTTTGACTAATGCAAGCTCTCCCTCGCTCAGGCAGTGGACGTGCAACAGTTAATTCGGTGTCAGATTGCCAGAAGCATACACTATACTAGTACTATTATTGTTCGACTTCCCGAAGAGGCGAACAGCCAAGCACAAAGTTTACTAGTACTAGTACTACTACTATAGTCTATAGAGGTATGTACTATACTAGTACTAGGAACCGGATGGAGGAGCATCTGCACTCTTATTATATTTTAAAATGTGATAAAGCAATCTTCAACACATTTGGTTCTCTTTGAGGGTTCTCGCATGTGATAATGGAAGCTGATTGCATGGAACACTCACCACAATTATTGCTTAATTCTGGCTCATATCATGTTACAAATAGGAGCACTCGGTAATATTTCCTCTTTTTTGTTATTCAGCATGTAAACAGGTCAGCAAACCTTGCGGCGCATCTTTGTGCGAACCGTGCTTGCTGCACTTTGAATGTGGTCGAGAGCTGGCTTGATGAAACACCTCGCTTCCTACTTCTTTTTTTGTGGGGTACCTCGCTTCCTAGTGACCACTGTCTTGGCTGGTCGTCTAAGAATGCTTATATATGAGTAAAGCTCTCTAATTTACCCGCAAAAAAGATTAAGCCATATAAACCGGAAAGGAGGGAGTATGGACTAGCACTACTTTTTGGTGTGTCCCGTCAACTCGCAGAACGAGGAGAAGCTTGCAGGACAAGGTGAAGCTCGCTCACGCATTTTGACTAATGCAACCTACCCTCGCCCAGGTGGTGGACAAGTTGAAGCTTCCAGTGTCAGATTGTCAGAGGCATACACTGTAGTAACCAACGTGCAGAATACCATCATTGTTCGACTTCACGAAGAGGCGAAGAGCCAAGCAAAAGGTTTAGTAGTACGAGTAGTACTACTACTAGAACCGCATGGTGGAGCGTCTGTACTCTTATTTTTTTAATCTCCGATAAAGTACACATTTATTCCGGAGAAGGGAGGAAAATGGCAGCCCAACATGTAATGATGATATCGATGAACCATGCCCCAATATATCTTGGCCTCCGTGCGAGCCCGTCTGTGTGTTCTCGCTCCTCGCCTCTCTCAAGGAACGGCAGGTTGGCCATTTTGCCGTCAATTTAGATCAGTTTGCTCACACTCCGGTCCCACATATCAGTGATATGCCAAGAGGAGGTGCATTGGCCGACCGGCCATACGCGTACTTGGTTTTGCACCTTCATACTACTCCTCCCTCCGTCACAGTTTAAAGGGCGCGCTTCATTATGATGCATTTCTCTCAATGCATTTCCACCACGAGAGAGACTTTAGACGTGTTTGGTTTAATGCTCAATTAATTAGGGTGTGCTAACCGCAATCAAGTCCACAGTTTTCTCTCAATGTACTCCCTCCGTTCATAAATATAAGTCTTTGGAGAGATTCCACTATGGACCACATACGGAGCAAAATGAGTGAATTTATACTCTAAAATGCATCTAGATACATCCGTATGTGGTTCATAGTGAAATCTCTACAAAGACTTATATTTAGGAACGGAGGGAGTACTACGGAGTAGAGTAAGTGCATGCATGTGTGTACCCGGGGTGGAAGCACTGCATGCATGTGTGTACGCATTATTTCCTCTAGTAATAGACGTTGTGCTGTAACTACCAATGCTATTTTTAGGCCGATCGCTAGTCGCCTTGGTCCCATAGATTTTTTTCTTTTTCTGAAGCGCGCTCTATAAACAGTGACGTATGGAGTAGTATGAGCGGATTCAAAGAAGAGCATATTGATGGTTGCTTCTTCCGAGAAACTTATAGTGGGAAAGGTGGGGCTTATGATTTGACTGCTCATTACTCACTATTAATGCGGCGCAACGACCGGGCTGAGTCTCCCATGCAGTGGTGCACTACCCCCTCGGTTCTTAAATACACTCCAGAGTATTTGTCTTTCTAGAGATTTCAACGAGTGACTAATCAAATATTTGTCTTTTTAGAGATTCAAATGGACTACTACATACGGATGTACATAGACATATTTTAGAGTGTAGATTCACTCATTTTGCTCCGTTTGTAGTCACTTGTTTAAATCTCTAGAAAGACAAATATTTAGGAACGGAGGGAGTACACGTACGAAGCAAAATGAGTGAATCTTCACTTTAAAATATGCCCATTTGAAATTTGTAAAAAGATAGATATTTAGAAACGAAGGAGTATAACTTTGTGCATGGCACATGGACCCGGATGCTGAAGAGGCTTCTAGCAATGATATCAAGCTTTCAGCATTTGTTTACATAATTGACGTACTATACAAATAATTTTCCAGCGACATGAAATTGTACAATGGTGTGAGCTTTCAGCTTTTGTTTCGTGTGTCTTGCCATCAATGCTCTTTCGAAAACAATAAAAAACTAACTTCCTTGCTAATGCGTCTCAATTATTCGCATATCAGAGCTAATATTTACATCACAACTGAAGACAAAGTTGTGAGAAGGTGTTAAATTAAAACTGATCCATGCTTTCATTGGCAGCAACGTCCCCCCAGCTCTGTCTTAATCAACAAGGCATGTTGGGAAAAAATAGTTGTCTGGAGCATGCAACATTCCGATCATTTTGTGCAGTTTCACTAAAATAGAGTTGAGCGTCCCTGTTCCAAAGATATTAAGTGCGATTACGATAATAGAGGACTGCTGATGAAACAATAAACACACGAATAGAAGTCGGTCACCTTTGAAGTCTCTCTTAAGACTAACTAGTTGGAGAAGATTAGGCTCGGAGTTGGATGAGGAGGATAGAGCAAAACCAATCTCCCTTTGTGCAGTCGCACTGAAATGTAGAGATGTTGCCCGTGTGACATTTTAGTACAACTGCACAAAACACTCTTAAGAAAAAAGTGATTTGTGCATTTCACCAAAAGGTCGCAATAGCAACGAGGTGAAATGGATAGCCCTGTTTGCAATAAGAGGTAGAAAGGAAACAATTACTTGCGAATAACAGTTGATGACACATGCGACGACAAAAAAGAAGCATATTCCTTGTCCTAAGGGAAGATAACAACACGGTTGTGTTTGTCTAAAACGGTGTGAGGACGGGATTGCAATATGGAAAGTATGTCGGACGAGCTACGTTTTGGGCAAAGAACTATGGAAGATCCACATGCAGCGACGTGGGAAGCCGGAGGGGATACCTGGAGGTCATCGGGATGTAACTAGGTGAGCGGCGGCGGGCGAAATCTGCCCATACTGCGGCAGGGAGCAGGTGGCGTAGGCCCTACCACGCTGGAGCTTGCTCAGAGAGAACGGCATGTACCGCAGATCGGGACATGCTGCCTCGGCACCGTCGAATGGAGAAACGATGCACTTCCCCCCTTTCCGCCAGCGGACGGGATGCGGCCGGATCAGTGACCAACGGTGAGAGAGAGAGAGGCCACCGCGGCCTTGTGTGAGATACTCTGAAGAGACACAAACCAGGCAGGAAGGCTCCATTGTATATAGTGGAGCGGACTACCTTTTTCTCCCTAAAAATCATTTCATATTCTGTGTACGTGCCATTGAGCAATATAACTTTATTTAAAAATAACGCGCCAACGCATCAAGTCCAACTTTGTTTTGTGCACGCGTGGTACACGACCTCCGTAGGTAAACAACCGCTACACGTGTTCAAATTAGCACGTGGGCTGCCATTTCATACAGAAATGAGCTCCACCTTGTACCCGCGCGGGTGTGGCTGGGCAGGAAGCGTGAGTACTTGCACGGTGCACCTATTCTCTTCTTGTATATGTACACCACCTACGTGGGGTTGTGTGAGAGAGGTACAAACGTAGAAAGATATAGTGTGTGGGTTCGTGAGAGTTTTTTTTGGGGTGAGGGGGGTCAATCAAAAAATGTAACATATGCAATGTGTGTGAAATAGAGTCCTGGATATATCATATATATAGAGGGGGCGATCCACGAGAAGAGAGTGGAGGTATCATCGCCTTGAGGTGTCCATAGAATCGAAGAGAGGGATGATGTGTGTGTGTGTGCGCGCGCGCGCGGTCGATATAGAGTGCCATTGAATTTGTGTGTGCCCATGTCAACAATATAGAGTGATTATCCTACTGGAACGTGGGCGGGGACATGTGTAGTTTGTCTCTGTGGCATGGATACCTACCTACAGTGCTCGACTATCGGTGTGTGGTGGTGGTGGGGGAGGGAGGCCTAATTAACTATAGAGTTACAATGGCTGGTATATGTGTGGAGGAGGAGAGAGGCCTACCTCATGTATTAAGGGAGATCGACCGGCATCCATGCATATGTGTAGGAGAGGAATAAGGTTGGGAGAGAGACAGAGCTAGAGTGTTGCAAGGGGTGGTAGTGGAGTTGCTTCTAACAAATGGTGGGATAGGCTTGCTAGACAAATGGAGGGCACGCCTGCAATATTAATAAGAGAGGGGATGGCTGCCTGTCTGTGCACATGCGTGTGAGAGACGGGTCAGGAGGCATGCACGAATGTTGAGGGGGGACGATATGGCTGTGGTAAGTGGACGTAACTACAAAGGAAGATCAATCGTCCTTTGTCAGAGAAAGGAGAGACATAACTTGTGAGGTACGTCGATCGATGGGGGGATAGTTAAAGTCGACCTAGGTATATGTTGGGAGATTGATCGATATACATGCATGTGTGTGTTAGAAGCAAATGAGGAACGGGGAGAAGGATAGAGAGAGAGGGATGCATCTAGGGGGTGGTACGAGAGGCATACTATATCGAGGGGGGAGGAGTGTGCGAGTACGAAATCGATGAAAAGAGTGCTGCGAGTGAGGCATGGCCAGTGATAAGAGAAGAGGGGAAGCTTGTGTTTGTGC
Source organism: Triticum dicoccoides (assembly GCF_002162155.2). Classification (NCBI taxonomy): domain Eukaryota; kingdom Viridiplantae; phylum Streptophyta; class Magnoliopsida; order Poales; family Poaceae; genus Triticum; species Triticum dicoccoides. Next base: position 164,695,458 of record NC_041381.1, read on the forward strand.
TAGGCACACCTGGCTAGAGAGGCATATCGATCTATGTGTGCAGTAAAGAAGGAGATGGGGGGGGGGGCTACATACAACATGGGTGAACGACCTAAAGTGAAAAGACAAATTTGCGCGATGGAGCTAGAAAATGATGAGGGAGGGTGAGAGGGATGCAGGCGTGTGCATGCACAAGAGAAAGTTAGTGCTAGCTACAAAGATAAGAGGATTGTGTGGGTGTAAAAGACGAATAGAGATCATACTTCATTATAAAAAGCGAATTTGGATATTTGAAGAATTTATCATAGTGTTTTAAACCGATGCATGTGTGAATATATATAACGGTGATACACATGGTGTGGTTATGAACATGGTATACTACATATAATATATTTTATCTCTACTCTTATAAAAAACGGAGTTGTTGATGATGGTGTGCCTGCCATCCTGCAATATAGGTTGTCCGATCTATATCTGACGGATAGGAAGGAAACTATGGCAATTTTGAAAAAATATACCCACACCCCTCTCCATATTTGCAAATTAGGCCTCCCCTTGATCATGTTGATGTCCTGTGGAACGCATGGGCATCTTGCTAGTACTACGTATAATACATAGAACATTGATTATAATTTGGGCTAATGTGTGGCTTTTGCAGCTCAGGTCTAAATACTTGTCATAATGTAGGGGGCGGGCACTATACTTTGTGTGATAAACACGGTGTATGTATGGAACATGGTTTAGATTATGAATATATAGTTAGTACATCAAATGTACTATTATTTGGAATCAACATCAAGTGGATTCAAAAATAGAATGGAAGTTCATGTAGTACACATAGTTCATATCTATCTCTATAGTAATCATGTGTTGTGTTATTAAGGTAATACACGAATGATGGTTGAAGTTGGCAACAATCATGATTGTAGATTCTTATTGAAATAGAGAAACGAATTCAAATTCAGTTCGAATTGCAGCGGTAGTATAGACATTTGGAATGCACTAAAATGTTGGTATGAGTAGGTTACATGCATTATACAGCAAGCGAAAAAATTTAATTGGACATAACATGGATTCATACTCCCTCCTTCCATCTATATAGGGCGTAATGAGTTTTTTAAGACTGCCTTTGACTATTGACAAGATTAATAGTACATGACATGCACAATGTGAAAATTATATCATTGAAAGAACCTTTCACAGACGAATTTAACGGTGTGCTTTGTGTAAGTTGCATATTATATATTATTGCTCTAATATTTGGTCAAAGTTAGCATCGAAAAATGCATTAGGCCCTATATAGATGGAAGAAGGGAGTAGCTTTGAATAACATTTGTATAGTACAACGGGGCAAGACTCTCCCTTTGTGTGGTGTGAATAGTTTTATTTTTTTCGTTTTCTTTTTGGTTGAGGAAAGTGTGAATTGATTTGGTACGTACAAGTAAAATATTACTACACGTTAGGCTTGTCCCTAAAATTCAACCCACGCCTTGTTATATCCCAAAAATTCTGATATCGTGCTCCCAAAATGGTGCCTTCACAACCCACGCCTTGCTATCCCAAAATTATAGCGTGCGCGAAAACTCCCTACAGCTGCCAAATCCCGACACGCGAAATCCCCCTTCTAACCCTGAGCCGAAAGGGCCGCTAGTTCAAATCGATGGGGGGTACTTTTGTAACACACCCTACATTTTGGACAAGCGCGTCCCTAAGTCACGGTTCACCTCCTCCCATCGCCCCCTTTTCGCCATTCGAAATCCCAGGCCGCTATAACCTCTCCGCTCCAGCCGTGAAACCCCACCCTCCTCCGTCCACCGCCTCACCGCTGCCAAGCCGGAGCCTCTTCTCCGATGATGTCATCCACCGCAACAGCTCGACGTCCCTTGTCCACCTCCCCGGATGAAGATTCGTCATCCATCTCGTCGTCCCGCCGGTTCAGCCGCCCCGTCCTCCACCTCCAAGGAGCAGCTCCGATGATCGCCTCGTCTATCGCGGCTGCTCCATCCCCACAGCGCCGTCTTAACCTGCTCTACCGGAACCGCAGCATGCTCACCAACTCCTCGGACGAAGCCGAGGCCTACTCGGCGCCACCAAAGAGGTTGTACACTCATCGCATTGCACCTTCTCCTTAACTCGACCTCCCGGCGCCGATGATGCTCCATCCCGCACCCCCATGGAGCGGCTACGTTGAAGCCGGCGCCGTAGGCGACATCTCCATGGAGGCTCTCCCCCAGTGCGAGGCCCCTTCGGCGGCGGCGGCCATACCAGCTGAATCTGTTGCTGCTGCTCCGGCTCTCGATCGCTCGCTCGTGCTGCTGCTTCTGCTCTCCCCCTCGCTCGTGCTGCTGCTCTGCTCCGATTTAGTTACACTTCAGTCGACTGAATCAACTTTTGGGTCAGTCGATTTTTAGGGGGTGGGGGCGGCTCGCCGGAGTTAAGGAAGAACCACCCGCACCGGGGACGGGGGCTCGCCGGAGAGGTACCCCACTATCTATCTTAGGGTTCAGGGTGGGGGCGGGGGAGCTAGAGGGCTGGTCGGGGCGGCGGCGGACCGGCGGTGGGGAGTTGTTTTGGGGTGGCGAGGCGGCGCTGGGGCCGGCGGCGGGGCCGATGGTGGCTGGCGGCTTAGAGGGGTGCAGGTTGAAGATGAACTGCAGGCCCTCCCTAAACTACATGTCAAGTGCCTCGCTGCTACCATTGCATTCAGTTTTGACAGTAACATTCAGATTCCACAGTAAATTTCAGTTTCGACAGTTAAGTTCAGAGTCAACAGTTTTTACCTCATCTATTGTAGTCAGGTGGTTTTTGGTGATGTAAATTTTACATCTATTTTACACTACTGGAGATGCTATTAGAATCCCAGTTATTGACGATGTTTGTCTTGTGCTACTTGAGCCTTGACGTCTTACGACTCAACGGAGCTGCTCCAATGACAGAACAATCCATCACAACAAAGCAGTGCCCTGAACGTCGTCTACAGATTACTCAGATCTTCCTCCACACCTCTAACAGCCACCTCTGCCTCAACTGCTTTAGCGACCAACCCAATGATGTTGAGGTCGACACGGCTATGGCAAAGAGGTTGTACACTTGTTGCATCACTTATTACTATACATTCATGTCGATCCATTAGGGCTATTTTGGTTCAACGGAAAAACATAGCAATAAGGAATTTTCTAATGGCACTCTACTATTCAATTATTTATGCATTTTGTTGCAAGGAATGAAGCAAACATCCACCTAGACCTACTTTTCAAAATCCTATGCATGAAAACAAGACCAAGTGCATTCATGGCAGAATAACATTCTAACTATACACGCTTTCATATGGTTTCACTTTATTTTGGCCATGTTTCTTTGCATTCCTCTGCTCTTCCAATTCATGTAAACCAAACACCCAAGTTGATAGAAATCCTGTGTTTACAAATGCTCTGTTTACCATGTGCATTCCTATCATATTCTGGTGTTTTTCCTTTCCCTGCGTTTTTAGAATCATGCAAGCCAAATGAGCCCATACAGAATTACTTCAGTTACAGGTAGGTGTCGAAGGGAACTTTGTGTGGTTTGTCCTGCTCCTGCCGCGACGTCGTCCACCTCACCTGAGATGCTCCATCGATAGAAGCATCCACCAAACCAGACATCACGACTCCTGACCGTCTTTCGCCGCCTCAGATCTCCTTCCCTGCCGCCGGCACCCACCACAATGGCATCACCATCATCGACTCAGTAGATGAGCCTGAGGATTACACGGGTCCACAAGAGAGGTTGCACTCTTTTGTTTCTGCTTATGTTATGCATTGCTTAAAATTACCTGCTACTTTATTGTCCTGTTCACCTCTTGGACTCCAAGTCAGGTCCAAATTAATGTTCAAACTTGAGTTCTAAATTAGTTGTGGGGCACATATGGAGGAAGCAATGAATAGTATCTCTGTCTAATACTCCCTCCATTCCTAAATATAGGGTGTATAGTTTTTGGCACGGAAATTAAAGAACGCACGTGGAGGGAAAATTTCACAAGTTTTGGGAGAGATTTCACCTGACTAATTGACATGAGAAAATAGAGGAGCTTGTTTGATATAAGGAAATGTAATCAAATCCCTAAAAAAATATCCAAACGAGTGGTGCAACGCAATACACCTTATATTTCAGATTTTTCTCAAAAATCTATACACCTTATATCAAGGAACGGAGGGAGTATCTGGTTCACCTAGGGTATGCCTATGTTGTTGATCTTGGGTGGGAAACAAATAGTAAAGCAACCATCATCTGTCTTTTAATTAAATTAAAGCAATCATCAGCCTCCTATCATTATTTTTGGATCCATCCACTGGTTGCACTACAAAAAAAAAGACACATCCGTGACATTTTGGGCCGAACGAAAAAAAATTATGTCATACATATGACACTTCTATGACGATAATTGTGACAAAACCTGGTATCATCATAGATATGGTGGGCTCCTACTTCTATGACAAAAATCATGACAGAAAATGGGCTTTTTGTCCTCGGCGGGCCGGAGACGCAGCTGCATGACATTCTTTGGGTCGTCCATGACGGAAAAAACCGTGGTAGAAGCGAGGGGGAGGAAAATTTCGGGGAGTTGCCGGTTACGGTGGGAGGTCAGGGGCCGAGCAATGCGCGTTTCTCTCGTACATGTGCGCGCGTGTGTGCGAGGCGTTGGCTCTAACTGAACCCGAGCGAGGCGTTGGGCTCTAACTAAACCCGAGCAATTGCACTACAGGCTACGCGTTACTGAACCCGAGCGATCGATCGATGGCTGTTAACTAAACCCGATCGAGCGATTCCTTCGCTACTTCTGCTAACTGAAGCCGATCGATTGGATGAATAGTGAGCGTTG
>NC_041381.1:164700458-164709598 GCF_002162155.2 Triticum dicoccoides
TGAGCGGTGGCATTGCCTTTGGATGAACAAGACCCCGTGGTGTGGAGGGCTGGATGAACAGTAGACGGGTGGAGGGGTGGCCGTGGAGGGGTGGTTGAATAGGACCCCTGGTGTGGAGGGCTGGATGAACAGTAGACGATGGAGGGGTGCCAGTGGAGGGGTGGTTGAACAGTAGCCGGTGGAGTAGCGCGCGGTGGAGGCTGGATGAACAGGAGCCGGTGGAGGCTGGAGGAGGTCGACGGTAGCCCGTGGAGGCTGGAGGAGGTCGACGATGGAGATTAATAGTATCCCGTGGAGTCCCGTTTTGCGGTATGCCACACCCCTCCTGATGAACAGGACCCCCGTTTTGACCGTAGCGCTCCAACACAAGTCCGTTTCCTCTGTTTTGCGGTACGCCACACCCCTCCTGATGAAAAGGACCCCCGTTTCGACGTAGGAGGTCCGTTTCGTCCGTTTTGCGGTACGCCACACCCCTCCCAATCAACAGGACCCCCGTTTTGACCATAGGAGGTCCGTTTCCTCCGTTTTGCGGTACGATAGACCCCTCCCGATCAACAGGACCCCGTTTCAAACGTGGCCGGTCGAACACAAGGCCGTTTCCTCCATTCTGCGGTACGCCAGGCCTCGTTTCCATCGCCTGTTCCGTCCAAGCCGGTTGGCTCCCACACGTTCCGTTGCCTCCTGATAAACATGATGCATTCCGTTGCCTCCCCATGAACACGACGCATTCCGTTGCCTTCCCATTAACACGACGCATTCTGTTGCCTCCCCATGAACACGAGCCCTCGCCGTACGTATCCGCGAGTAGGCGTTCAAGACCCCGCCCGTATGTACACATACGTGGCCGTATTTTCTTTCTTGCACCCTGGCCACTGTACGTACGTGTACATGCTACATGCGCGCCTATACTACGACACGTGCGTGCCTCTACTATGACACGTGCGCGCCTCTACATCGACCAGTATGTACGTACACGTTTGCGACCAGGATGACAATGCTGCGTACGCTTCGACCAGGTGGGTCCCGACTGTCAGGCACTTCCATGCCTGCGAAGATGTAGCTAGTGGGTCCCAGCAGTCAGGGGGCGAATCATTTTTTTTCCCGGACGCACTTCCTTGCGTGCGAAGGTGTAGGTGGTGGGTACCAGCAGTCAGGGGGGTGAATCGTTTTTTTTTGGCCCTCACACACTTCCTTGCGTGCGAAGATGAAGCTGGTGGGTCCCAGCAGTCAGGGGGAAATGTTTTTTCTGCGAAATACAATGGCCCGTCCGATGGGTCGCAGCGGTCAGGTGGAGGAATCATTATTTTCCGCGTAATAAGGAGGCACTTCCTTGCTGCGGCGGTGGACCCAGCTGTCAGCCTCTCCACGTATAGTCCACGTCCGATGGAAGTCGTTCCTTGACCACATTGACCAGGCCGCGCCGAGAGCACCACGGCGGTGGACGACGGCGAGGCCTAGGAAGGGGACGACACGGAGCCGGGAAAGACGCGGTAGTGGAAGCCCGCGCGGAGAGGAGTACGAGGGTTCACTGGTTCAGCGGTGGTGTGAGGCTGCCGTCGCCGCAGGGCCTGACCAGCGGTGGGAATACTAGGGGCGGTGAGGCCTCCGTGGCAGCACAGCTGGCCACGGGAGGCAGGAGCATGCGGCACAACCGGTGCTACTTTGGGCGACTGCAGCAAGAAGACCAGAGGTTGAAGAAGCACTACGGCCGTTGGATGGACATCGTACGGTCACTCGAGCTAGAATTGTTCATATTGACTAAGTTGACAAAGCCCTTCGTCCCCGTCAACTTAGTTGGCCTACAAGTCATCCTCCCACTATGGTGGGTCCCAGCTAGCAGGGGGTATTCATTTTTTGTGCGTAATAAGGAGGCACTTCCTTGCGTGCGAAGATATAGTTGGTGGGTCCGACATGTCAGCGGGGGAAACGTTTTTTTCATGAAATACTAAGGCCCTTCCGGTGGGTCCCAGCTGTCAGGTGGAGGAATCATTATTTTGCGCATACAGTCCACGGCCGATGGATGTCGTTCGTTGACCATGTTGACTAGGCCGCGCCGAGAGCACCATGGCGGTGGACGACGGCGAGGCCTAGGAAGGGAATAACACGGAGCCGGGGAAGACTCGGCAATGGTTGCGCACGCGGTGGGGAGTATGAGGGTTTACTGGTCCGGCTACCATCACCGGAAAATAACAGGAGGTGTGGGTGAGTAGAGGAATGGCCTGGCCAGCAATGAAATAGGGTGGGGCGGTGCGACCTGTGCCGCAGCACAGCCGGCCACGGGAGGCGGGAGCAGGCAGTCCCACCAGAGCTGGTTTAGGCGGTTGGAGCAAGAAGATCAGATATTGAAGAAGCAGCATGGCCGTTGGATTAACATCCAAAGGTCACTACTGCTAGAATCGTTTGTGGACTAAGTTGACAAAGCCAAAGTACACGTCAACCTAGTAGACCCACAAGTCAGCCTCCAAATCTGTCCCAAACAGCATACAGCCTGAAATTTCTAGCCAGATTCAAATTAATCTTAAATCTAAATATACCTTAATTTAAATTCAATGAAATTTTACCCGCACAAAAACAATGAAATTTAAAATATCAAAATCCGAAAGAAAACAGTATTTTGGAACTAATTGCATGTTTGCTGTATTTTTTTCATTTTACAGCCCATTTATTATTACTTATAGCCCATTTCTTATTACTTATAGCCCATTTCTTATTACTTATAGCCCATTTTCTAGGCAAAATGCATCCCTCCTCGTCTTGAAAGATTTCCGGCCCAGCAGGGCGTAGAAAGCAAGTAGGCCTATGTTGGTTATTCTGCAAAAAACAAAATAGCTGGCTAGCCATTTTTCAGAAAGGAAAAAAACAAACTGGGCTGGTCATGTGCTAAACATATGAAACAAAAGCCTGGGCTAGACGGGCCACGGGTCCTGCACAACCCAGTTGATACCCTTCTCCGTCCTGAAAAACAAAATTACTGCGCGCAATGCTGGGTCCCTACTGCCATCCTCACCATGTACAGTCATCTCCTTATTCCTCTCAGTTGTTGACCATGTTGACAACACCGGAGGGCGGCGCCGCAGCGAGCGAACCAAGGCGGAGGACGATGGTGAGGCCTCGGACGAGAACGAACAGGAGCCGGGGAAGATCACAGCCAGCCGTGGGAGGCGGGAGCAGGCGGTCCCGTCGGCGCTGGTTTGGCTTTGGCGGCTCGAGAAAGAAGAGAATGAAGAAATGCAATAGACGTTGAATGTCAATCCAACGGTCAAGGTTGGCACAATCGTTTTTTGACTAAGCGGACACCAAGTAGCATACTTTTTTATATATAGGAAGAAAACTGCAAGGAAAATGCGTTCGTCTGCGGTCCTCCTCACAGGGAATGTTCGCCACATAAGTGACTTGCACCCTTGGTTTCCAACCGAGAGGTCTTGGGTTCGAGTCCGAGGAACTCTCAATTTTGTCCTCCTTCCTTCCTTGCAAAAAAAGGGAAAGAAAATTAAAGACTTGGGAAGGCGTACAGAACAAGCTAGTGTACCAGTAAAGAGACGTTGCCGAGTTTTAGAAAAAAGAAAGACGTGCTCCTGTAGCTGGTTCGAATCCAAACCTAGACTATGACTATATATGGTGCTGTGCTACTCTGCAAGTAATGAAACTGACATATCTAACGTTCGCTTCTCGTCTTCTCTACTTACTCTGCCTAGCATCAGAAGCTCTGGCCGCAGCAACCATGTCCGCTGGCTGCTCGTCCACCTGCTCTTCAGCAGGCAACAACCAGATATGCGCCAAGTCGCCACCCGTACCATCGCATGTGGGTCTCATCACACCCTCGCCGGCACGCGCACCGCAGCCAATTGCTCATCGCAACCCGCTACCGTTGGTGTGGTGCCACTGCTGCAAATCACGCAGAGTTATCCGTCGCGTCTCAACCACAATCCGCAACCCTGGCCGAGTCTTCTACAAATCCCGAATCATGGGGTAATAATATGTTTAAGTGTTATTCTGCTACTTTCAGTTGCTGATTTTTTTAATAGTTTGATTGATGATCTTCCAATTTGATTCGTGCAGAAAAGGGAAGATTCATGTGATTTGTATTTCTGGAAAGTTGCTGATTATTTGGTTAGCCGAGGAATCCCAATACCAGCAGGTTGGGGTGTTGGACAAGTAACTGAAGGAACGGCAGAAGAGGAAGATGCAGAGCAGAAGGTTAAAGATGCAGTTCCTCTGATCATGGCCAAGCAACAACTGTTGAATGGCCTTGATAGCAATCAGGAGATGAAAGAGCTTGTGAAGATAATGGGCAAAATCGATGTGCTCTGTAGGATGATTGTCACTTTAGTTGCAGTGTATGTAGCACTCGTGATGTATTCAGTGGCTACGACATGAGCACTTTGCTGAAACTAGTAATGAATGAAACCTGTGTAGCAGGCTGGGCGTAGTGTTGTGAACATCTAATGATTTATATTAACGGAAATCAGGGGGTATCCCCTTTTGCTCATATAAATAAATAAATAGCAGAGGCCCTGTCGGGTCAGCTTTGTTCTCATTCGAAGACGTCGAGAAAATTGTAGTCCAACAGCAAACTATGTCATCAAATTCAAGTTTCACAGCCAAATATGAGTACAACTAAACAACAATGTCATCATGTTTTAGTTGTCATACAATCACCAAACACAAATCAACATACATAACAAGTGATGTTCTCACAGCAAAATACTAAACAACATGTTCATCAGGTTTCAGTTGTCATAGCAAACACAATTTCACATAGTAGATAAAAAACGTCTTATGACAGGCAAATATGACAAAAGCAATGTAATCATCATCCGTAGCAACAGCGTCAACATCTTCGCCATGTGTATCAGTCTGAATCGTAATTCCCCACGGTGTCATCTTCTTCTTCGTCCTCAACGTCCTCGAACATTGGATTCTTCTTGATCAACTCTTGTATGTCCACAGCACGACAGGCAATCTTTTCGCCGGCGTCATTGACGTGATGGTTCTCAAAGATATTAGGAACATATGTGTTATCTTGTACATCAGGAGCAGTCTAAGCATCATCTTGTTGTGCAACTTCATTCAATGAATTCCTCTGCTCAAACTTTTGCAATACTCTCCAGTCATCGCTACGTGCAAATGTATCTTCCAAGAAAAATATCTGTGCTGCTTGATTTGCCAAAATAAAAGGCTCGTTGGTCTGGTACGCCACCTTGACATTGATGGATTTGAAATAATCATCAGCTCTGGGTTTTGCGATCCTAAAAAACAGGTTATACCAACGACAGCACAACAGAACCACACACTGATGATCCTTGAAACTGGAGATATACTGCAACTGAACAATGTCTGTTATGTTAGCATACATTTCAGTTGTCTCTTTGGCATACGTATCTGTGATCATGATGGCGCTGTTTTGTGTCTTCCTGCCTTCGTCTCGTGCAAGGGTGTTGTAGCGCACATCTCCAACAACGCAAGATTCATAATGTCTTACCCGAGTATCAGGACCCATTGCTAGTGAGTAAAGAGCATCATCAACTGCCTTCCCATCCTCCCGCATCTTCTTAACCTATGGTTAGAAAATAGACAAGTTGATCATCTTATGTACTCAATATATTAAAAAAATTGACAATGCACTTCAAAAGCTTACATGGTTCTTGAACCATTTCGCAAATCCTGCCATAACCAGTTTGTCAATGTTTTTTGGATTTTGCGGCAGTAACTCCTCTTTGTAGATGCTACACAACATAGTGATCGCGTCAAACATCAAAATATATAAGAATGTGCTGCAAGTTTAGTAGATTACGATGTATAAGCTGCAGTACTGCACTTACTTGATATAAGGTAGTATCTCAGGACAGTTATTCAACACATACCAAACCATTTTGTCCAAATCTTTAGGTTTGTCCTGTTGTCGACTCTTCCCTGTAACTCAAACAGAATAATCGAAAACATTGAGCCCGGGATTGTCTTCACCCACCTCTTTGCTAAGTTGATCAGTTGTTTCAATGTATTTTGAGCAGAATGTCAACACTTCTGTAGCAATGTAGGCCTCTGCAATGGAATCCTCGGGTCTAGCTCTGTTCCTAACATAGCCCTTGAAAGTGCCTAGCCGCCTTTCAATAGGGTACATCGAGCCATACTGTACTGGACCTCTAAGTAGTGCCTCATCAGTTAGATGAACAACCAAATGCACCATCACATAAAAGAAGGCTGGAGGATATATCTTCTCAAGGTCGCATAGGATAGTTGGTACATTGTCCCTAAGATGCTCCAAAGCATCTATCCTGATATTTCTACTTCAGAGTTCCCTGAAGAATTGTCCCAACTTTGCAACTGCTCTGTATAAGTCAGGGCGGCCCAATCCTCTAAGGATAACAGATAAAACCCTTTGAAGTAGGACGTGGCAGTCATGAGTTTTCAACCCTGGTACCTTGTTTCCATCTGCACTGACTCTCCTTTTAGGGTTGGAAGAAAATCCATGTGGGAATCTCACACGTGACAGGACCTCGCAGAATTCTGTTCTTTTTACCTTGTCCAAGACGTACACAGCTGGTGCCATATCCCGTGGTTTACCTTCATCTTGCACCTGCAAATCCTTTCTGATACCCAGGTGTGTCAAATCAATCCTAGATTTTAAGGTATCTTTCGTCTTGCCTTCAATGTTAAGAAGTGTGCCGATAATGCTATCACATATATTTTTCTTGATGTGCATCACATCAAGATTATGCCACAGATCCAAATCTTTCCAATACTCCAAGTCCCACAAAGTGGACCTGCGGGTAAACAATAATCTCTCTTCTACCGTGCCATGCTTCCTTTTCCCGCTACCATTACCAGGATGGTTTCCTGGTGTAATATGCCTGACCTTCTCTAATTCCACTTGCAACTCATCGGCGGTGAGACTCTTTGGCGCATCAAGGTTTTCATGCTTTGCATTGAACACATGTCTTCGGTATTTTCTAGGATGCGGCTTGTCCTTGGCAAGGAAACGATGGTGTCCAATGTAACAGATCTTGCTAAGTATTGCGTATGACAGCGGATTCCTGTCACAGCGAACACATGCATTGTAACCATGTGTCGTTCGCCCTGATATAGTGCCCAAAGCCGGATAATCATGGATGCACCAAATTACAATAGCACGCAGAAAGAAATCAGCTGGTGGGCTGCTATATAGGTCTCGAGTGAGAACACCCTTCCATAGCTGTTGAAGTTCCTCCACAAGAGGCTCCATGAACAAATCAAAATCCTTTCCAGGACTTTTTGGACCTGGGATGAGCAAGGCCATCATGTAGTTTGATTCTTTGGTGCAGACATTTGGAGGCATGTTGTAAGGGATAACAAGCACTGGCCACATGCTATATGTGGCGCTCTGGTGGCCAAATGGGTTAAATCCATCTGAAACTAAGCCAAGTCTAACGTTTCTCGGGTCAGCAGCAAACTCATTGTGTTTATCATTGAAGCTTTTCCACTCACTACCATGAGATGGATGGCTCATTACATTCTGATCTCTGCACTCGTGGTTCCTAGAATGCCACAGTACATCCTCTCTTGTTTCAGCATCATGAAACAACCTCTGCAATCTTGGTGTAATTGGAAAATGTCTCAGAACATTATGAGGAATCCTCTTCACAGCATCGCCATCTTTCCATCTTGATGATTTGCATTTCGGGCATTCACTTAAGTTGGCATAATCCTTCCGGAACAGAACACAATTATTCTTACAAACATAGATCATATCATATCCAATTCCAACTGCACGAAGGAAATTCTTTATTTTACTGTAGGTGTGTGGCAGCTCAGACGCATCTGGGAAAGATTTGTGGAAAGCAGCCAACATCGCATCGAATGATTTGTTGGTCATCCGCTCAGGTGTCTTCACCTGAAGAAAGGTGACCATAGCTGAGAATACTGACAGCTTATTTCCTGGGGTGACAGCAACGTTGCATTGTTCCAACATGCGGGCCCACTGTTTTTCTTCTGCAGGTGAAAGTTCACGGAATGCACGAGCATTTCGTAGCATTGTTTCAATGTTGGTCAAACTCACTGGCTCCGCTACCACCACCTCCTCCTCCTCTTCCACCTGAGCATCAGGTAGATCAAGATGGTGATTTGCTGCTTCCATGTAGTCAATAACATTGACGTTCACAGCTTCACCATGATGAACCCACCTAGTATATGTGACCGACATCCCATACAAGTGTAGATGATTTTGCACAGTTGACTGGGGTCTTGTAACTGAATTCATACAACTGCTACATGGGCAGAGCACATTTGATTTCGGACCACCGTACTCAACTCTGGTAAAGTTCATGAAGTTTTCAACCCCCTCGACATATGCAGCGGAGAATCTTTGAGCAGAAGTTATCCAAGTCTTGTCTATCTGTTAGACATACAAATTAGTTCTTCTACTAGATATTACAGGAAAAACATATATGCTTTTTTATGAAGTCGAGAAAAAAAATACCTAGGTCGATGTCTAAAGCTATGGCAAGGTATTTGCACGAGCAGATCTAAATAACGAAATATATGTAAAGCTAATTTAGCAAACAGATTTGAGTGCTAAATTATGGCAGGCTGTTTTAGCAGTAAATGAGGCCGAGCACACAGCCATCGAACTATCGAAGGCCATCGCAGCAACAAAGATGGAGTATAAAACGGTATAGAGTTATTTCACCTAACAGATTGGCTACTAGACCATGGCAATCTACGTCACAATAAATATATGGCAGGATATTTTAGCAACTAATCGGCCTTGGCATGCCATCTTAGCTAAGCAGATGGAGTGCAGAACAGGGCAAGGAAGCTTCTTAAGTAGAGCATATTGACAGTAAACTACTTCGGCAAACAGTGAGATTAACAGCGTCTATCAGCTAACATTCAGCGCTACACCGACATGAACGGGGCCTCAGTCTAGAATGTGCGTACCGTGGGAGAAGCTGACCGCCGTGCATCTCCACACGAACGTCGCCAGTGGTGGTGGTGCTGACCACCGTGCTCCTTCACGAGAACGTAGCCAGAGGTGGCGGCGCGGCAAGAGGACGACAGTCTACGAGAGCGTACTATGGGAGCAAGAGGATCGCTGTGCATCCCCTCGACGAACCGCGGCGCCGACATATCGGCGCAGCAGGGAGGGCGGCTTTGGCGGAGCG